>NC_088863.1:59567438-59659938 GCF_032884065.1 Artemia franciscana | reverse complement strand
AGGTTCGGCGATATGTATTTCATAGTGAAGCTGAAAAATAAAGAAGAAAAAGAAAACTGAAAAAAGAAAAAATGTAAAAAACTAAAAAATACTAAAAAGAAAAAACACTCAAAGAGAAATTACAGACCGGGACACAAATGACAACCGGGACAGAGGGAATATAAATGACGACCGGGACACTCAAAGAGAAATTACAGACTGGGATACCGGGACACAAATGACGACCGGGACACAGGGAATATAAATGACGACCAGGACACAGGTATTTAAGAATATCGTTCAAACACAAATTTTTAATTATAAGAAGACCGTTGAAAGAGAAATTTCTAATTGTAAAATGACTGAAGAACCTACAATGGCAACACCTGAGTAAGCTGCTCAAAACGAATGTATTCAAGCCGAAGTAGCTGAGTTGTTAAAGCGTTATGTTTCAGGTTCTAGGTCCGAGAGGCTCCAGGTTTGAACCTTGTGCTATGACGGTGACGTCATTCAAGATATTTAAGACATATGTTCACGTAGAAATCTATTAATGTTTAAGTTTACAATGACTGATGAACTTACCATGGCAAAAGCCGATGAAGATGCTCAAAGAGTCTATGCCAAAAAACTTGCTGCTGATAGAGAAAGTCAGAAAAGAAAGCGTGCCGAGGAATCAAAAGAACAGCAAGGAAACAGGCTTGAGGCTAAAGAACGCAAAACCGCGCAGTTAGATGAAGATCCACCTGGACAGCGAGAGTCAAAACACATCAAAACTGAAAATGATAGCGATGATGATTGGGTTTGGGATTTTGACTTGGATAAGGTCATCAATGCCTACCACATTTTAGTTAAAAAAACAAAGGTTCGGCGATATGTATTTCATAGTGAAGCTGAAAAATAAAGAAGAAAAAGAAAACTGAAAAAAGAAAAAATGTAAAAAACATGACGACCGGGACACAGGGAATATAAATGACGACCAGGACACGCTGAAAATAAAGAAGAAAAAGAAAACTGAAAAAAGAAAAAATGTAAAAAACTAAAAAATACTAAAAAGAAAAAACACTCAAAGAGAAATTACAGACCGGGACACAAATGACGACCGGGACAGAGGGAATATAAATGACGACCGGGACACTCAAAGAGAAATTACAGACTGGGATACCGGGACACAAATGACGACCGGGACACAGGGAATATAAATGACGACCAGGACACAGGTAATTAAGAATATCGTTCAAACACAAATTTTTAATTATAAGAAGACCGTTGAAAGAGAAATTTCTAATTGTAAAATGACTGAAGAACCTACAATGGCAACACATGAGGAAGCTGCTCAAAACGAATGTATTCAAGCCGAAGTAGCTGAGTTGGTAAAGCGTTATGTTTCGGGTTCTAGGTCCGAGAGGCACCAGGTTTGAACCTTGGCTTTAGTATTAATACAAAAGAAGAAAAAAACTAAAAAAGGTAAAAACTACAAAAAAACTAAAAAGGAAATATATATATATATTTATATTTTTATATATATATAAATATATATATATATATATATATATATATATATATATATATATATATATTTTCTATATATATAAAAATAAGTTGTCTGTCTGTGTAACGATGACTCTGGTCAAACATTGTCAAATCAATTGCTGGCAATTGGAAACGGAAAGCTCCCAGTAGTGGGAAAGCCAAGAATGTTGTATATTCGCAATTTTTACGTAGTTTGAAACACATATATAAATCTATCTATATTCAGAGGTTGGACACAGGGACACAACTACAATGGCGCGTAACTAATATGGCGCGTAACGACTTACGCGCGCGGGGGGGCTTGGGGGGGGGGGCGCGAAGCGCCCCACCAACTAGAAATAGAAAGAGAGGATAGATTAATTCCTCCCCTTATACCCCTTTCCTATATTTATCTAAACGCCCATGTAGATTTAGACTAATTGGGAATTGAAATGTAATTTTCTCAGGCTTATATATATATATATATATATATATATATGTATATATATATATATATATATATATATATATATATATATATATATATATATATATATATATATATATATATATATATATATATATATATATATGTATCTATTTATATTCACAGGCGGGACACAGGGACACAACTACAATGGCGCGTAACTAATATGCCGCGTAACAACTTACACGCGCGGAGGTTAGGGTGGCGCGAGGCACCACCCCAACAGCTAGTATATATATATATATATACTAGCTGTTGGGGTGGCGCTTCGCGCCACCCCAACACTTAGTTGGTGGGGGCGCTTCGCGCCCCCCCCCTAAGCCCCCCCGCGCGCGTAAGACGTTACGCGCCATAATAGTTACGCGCCATTGTAGTTGTGTCCCTATGTCCCACCTGTGAATATATATATATATATATATATATATATATATATATATATATATATATATATATATATATATGGTTTTAACTACGTAAAACTTGCGAACATACAACATTCTTTGCTGTCCCATTGTCTTTGCATATAAATAGATTGTCAGGTTTACCGACTCTTGAACATGCAACATATAATGGTCCATGGGAAAACAATCTGTATTCAGATCTATACCTCATGATTCTAATGATTGCCCTTGAGCTTTGTTGATGGTGATTGCTAATCGACCATTCCCTGTCCCGGTGTCCCGGTCGTCATTTACATCCCCCTGTTTCCCCCGGTGTCCCCGTTGTAGTTGTGTCCCTGTGTCCCGGTCGTCATTTATATTCCCTGTGTCCCGGTCGTCATTTGTATCCCGGTGTCCCGGTCTGTATTTACATTCGTTTTTTAGTTTTGTTTTTCTCCTTTATTTTTTTCCTTTTTTTTTCTTTTTTAGCTTATTTAGATTTTTAGATTTTTTAGTTTTTTTATTAGTTTTTAGTTTTTTTTTCTTTTTAGTTTTTTTGTCCCGGTCGTCATTTATATCCCCCTGTTTCCCCCGGTGTCCCCGTTGTAGTTGTGTCCCTGTGTCCCGGTCGTCATTTATATTCCCTGTGTCCCGGTCGTCATTTGTATCCCGGTGTACCGGTCTGTATATACATTCGTTTTTTAGTTTTGTTTTTCTCCTTTATTTTTTTCCTTTTTTTTTCTTTTTTAGTTTATTTAGATTTTTAGATTTTTTAGTTTTTTTATTAGTTTTTAGTTTTTTTTTCTTTTTAGTTTTTTTGTAGTTTTTACCTCCTTTTTAGTTTTGTTAATTTTTTTTTTTACTTATGTCCTGGTCGTCATTTATACTCCCTGTGTCCCGGTGCTTTGTTGATTGCTAATCGAACATTCCTTTTGTCCTGGTCGCTTTCTCTTTGAGTGTCGTCATTTATTTTTTTATTTTTTAGTTCTTTTAGTTTTTACCTTTTTTAGTTTTTTTTAGTTTTTTAGACGAAAATTTTTTTTAGTTTTTTCCTTTTTAGTTTTTTATTGGTTTTTACCTTTATGTTAGCTTATTTTTCAGTTTTTTCCTTTTTTTTTAGTTTTTTTTTTATTTTTTATTTTTTTTAGTTTTTTACCTTTTTTAGTTTTTTTAGTTTTTTTAGTTTTTTTAGTTTTTTAGCTTTTTTACTTTTTTTTTATTAGTTTTTAGTTTTTTTGTAGTTTTTGCCTTTTTTTAGTTTTTTCAGTTTTTTTTTTACTTTTTTATTGGTTTTTACCTTTATTTTAGCTTATTTTTCAGTTTTTTCCTTTTTTTTAGTTTTTTTTAGTTTTTAGTTTTTTTAGTTTTTTACCTTTTTTTAGTTTTTTTAGTTTTTTTAGTTTTTTTAGTTTTTTTAGTTTTTTAGCTTTTTTATTTTTTTTATTAGTTTTTAGTTTTTTTTGTAGTTTTTGCCTTTTTTTTAGTTTTTTTAGTTTTTTAGCTTTTTTATTAGTTTTTAGTTTTTTTGTAGTTTTTGCCTTTTTTTAGTTTTTTTAGTTTTTTAGCTTTTTTATTTTTTTTATTAGTTTTTAGTTTTTTTTTGTAGTTTTTGCCTATTTTTAGTTTTTTCAGTTTTGACGTCACCTGATCCAGTTTTTTCAGGTGACATCACCTGATCCACGATCCACAGATCCACAGACAACTTATTTTTATATATATAGATAGTTTTTTTTTTTTACTTATGTCCTGGTCGTCATTTATACTCCCTGTGTCCCGGTGCTTTGCTGATTGCTAATCGAACATTCCTTTTGTCCTGGTCGCTTTCTCTTTGAGTTTCGTCATTTATTTTTTTCTTTTTTAGTTCTTTTAGTTTTTACCTTTTTTAGTTTTTTTTAGTTTTTTAGATGAAAATTTTTTTTAGTTTTTTCCTTTTTTGGGGTGGTGCCTCGCACCACCCCAACCTCCGCGCGTGTAAGTTGTTACGCGGCATATTAGTTAAGCGCCATTGTAGTTGTGTCCCTGTGTCCCGCCTGTGAATATAAATAGATAAATAAATATATATATTCTATCCGTATTCAGATCTATACCTCATGATTCTAATGATTGCCCTTGAGCTTCGTTGATGGTGATTACTAATCAAACATTTCCTGTGTCGCCATCGTCATTTATATATCCCCTTGTGCCTCCTGGTGTCCCCGTTGTAGTTGTGTCCCTGTGTCAAGGTCGACATTTATATTCCCTGTGTCCCAGTCGTCATTTCCGTCCCGGTGCCCCAGTCTGTAATTTTTCTTTGAGTGTCCCGGTCGTCATTTATATTCCCTGTGTCCTGGTGTCCCGGTCATCATTTGTGTCCTGGTGTCCCGGTCTGTAATTTCTATTCGAACAATCCCTGTGTCCCGGTCGTCATTTATATATCCCGCCTATGCCCCCGACGTCCCCGTTGTAGTTGTGTCCCTGTGTCCCGGTCGTCATTTATATTCCCTGTGTCCCGGTCGTCATTTGTGTCCTGGTGTCCCGGTATGTAATTTCATCAGTTGACAAACATGAAGTCAGTCGACACACAACTTCATGACGCATACAGCTCAATCCTTATAATGACGTCAGTCGATAGACATGACGTCAGTCGACACACAAACATGACATCACTCGACACACACACACAACGACAACTTATTTTTATACATATAGATATTTCAAGCCTGGCCAGACCCCTTTTTGGTGGCCTTGCCAGCTTTTTTTCTTTTCTTTTTTTTAGTTTCTTCTTTTTTTAATTTTTTTCCTTTTTTATTTTTTTTTGTTTTTCTTTTTTTTTAGTGATTTTTATTTTTTTAACTAACTTAGGTATTTTAATCTTCTTCTTTTTATTTTTGTTTCTTTTTTAGTTTCTTCTTTTTTCTTTTTTTCTTTTTCTTAAGATATTGTTTTTTTGTCTTTTTTAGTTTTTCTTTTTTTTAGTTTTTTTCTTTCTAGTTTCACCTTTTTATTTTTATTTTTTTCTCTAGTTTTTTTTCTTTTTTTAAGATGTTTTTTTTGTTTCTTCATTTTTTTAGTTCTCTTCTTTTTTTGTTTATTTATTTTTAAATTGTTTCTTTAGTTAGTTTTTTAGTTGCTGAAAAGCAACTAGTCAATATATGCTGGTGTTGTATTCAGCAGATACTTTTATTGTGTTAGCATTCAGTTACTACAGACTGTTGGTTGTTCTTTACTAAGTTCACATCATCTATCTCTATAGCCTTGATAGCCTTATAGACCTTACTTGATGTGAAACTAATTACAATATATTGACTTAAACTTTGATTCCCCTTACCCAAAGTATAGAGTCAAATAGTCATGTTCAATGTGCTATATAGTAGCCTAATACTTGACAAGATACGTTTTTTCAAAGATAATAACAAATAGAATAAAACCTATGGCTTTTCTTAGTTGTATTAGTAAGTAACTACTTCTACTACTACTAACTACTCACCACAGCACCAAGCCACCTGACGCAGGTTGGTAACAATAACATGAAATATCATATACAAGATTGCACATAATTATTAATTCCTTGTGATGGTAAAGCGGATCAGACCTTGTGCTATATGCATAGGTATTCAGTTATGAATACCTAGGTATTCAGTATGAATACCCCAACAGCTAGTAAAATATAATATTGTAACAAATATACATTATAAATAATTTTTTAAACACGGTTGGAAAGGATTTGTGCCATAGAATAAGTATTGCAATCTTTTAAATTGGAAAACAAATCCCTTGGAATCATGGGAATCCGAGGAATAATAATTGATCGTTTTGCAATTAGACAGAAAATAGAAGTACAAATGACGTCGTTTGGTGCCCAAATCGAAAATCAAGATCAAATTATGCCTGCCTTCAAAGTTAAAGGGCAAATTTATCATAGAGCAGGGTCCCTTCTACCATTCTCAGGTGAGAATAAATTATTACAACTGTAGGCCTACTTCATCAGTGATAGAAATTCTAAATTGAATACATGTTACGAAATTTCTCCCGAAGTTGAAAGGACTATCGTTTCTCAATTGCAACATCTTTTCCACGAAATTGATAATTTAGTGCACCTGTTCAAAACAGCAATCGATTTGATGCCTACTGATGCGCATAAAATTGTTATTTCCGCTGACAAAACGCCTAGAAAAGAAAAAAAATAAAAAAAGAATAACTAAGAAAGGAGAAAAAACTGAAAATTAAAGAAGAAAAAGAAAACTAAAGGAATAAAACAAACTAAAAGGAAAAACATAAGAAACATAAAAAAACTAAAAAAGAATAAAAAAACTGAAAAAAAAACAACTAAAAATAAAATAAAAAATAATGAAAAAAAAAGAAAAAAAATAATTAAAAAGAAAAACTAAACAACTAAAAAATAAACAAAAAGAATAAAAAATAAAAAAGACAAAAACTAGAGAAAAAGAAAAAAAGAAAAAGAAAAAAGAAAAAACTAAAATTAAAAAAGAAAAAAAGAAAAAAAAGAAAAAACTGTAAAAAGGAAAAAATAAAAAGGAAAAAAGAAAAAACTAAGCACTATGGCAATCATTTTAAAAAACTAAAAAAAAGATTTCAGTTCTTTTTTATTTTCTCTCACTCAATCTTAATCAGGTATTCAGATTGAAGCTCTTACAATTTTATTAAATTGCTAAGAATACGAGGAATAAGCAGAGCCTCACCCTCAAAAGGCTCTGTCAAGATTGTTGCCTCTATTAAACTTTCCATTGTTTTTTTACGGTAAGTGGCGTGTTATTGCAAAGCTTTGGTGGGTTGACATTTTGTAACAATATTATTGGTACTCCTATTTTTAGTTCTAACAAGTGTGGTGGAAACCCTGGGAGATCCAGGGAATTTGAAATTCGGATGGGTAATTAACCGCTTCATTTGGTTCCAGAACTGTGTCGACTGACTTGTAAAGGACTGCCTGGTCTCGAATCTTGGTCAAAACAATATCGTTGATTTCGTGGACGTCTATATTCTTGGCTGAAAGAATCACTCGTTCGATTAGCCATTTATGATTTTTATAATTGGTTAGAATACAGAAATACTTTTTCAACCAATTCACTTTTGGACGTCACTAAATTACAGAATTCAGCAGGTAGTTGTATACGTCCTGAAATTGAGTCTACTGCGAGCTTTCCCTTTCCAATTGCCAGCAATTGATCTGAAAATGTTAGACCAGAGTCGTCGTTTTGCAATCGGCCACGCATATTTGTAGTTAATTTTAATGTTTTAATTCAGCGGGACATCGGGACACAAATGACGACCTGGACACCGGGACATAGGGAATATAAATGACAACCAGGACACTCAAAGAGAAAGCGACCGGGACACAGGGAATGTTCGATTAGTAATCATCATCAACAAAGTAAATTTCAGGGCCCTCTAGACGGAAAAGGAGTGGAGGTGGGTACTTTAAAATACCTTCCCGGGACATACTTTAGCCTGTAAACCTATCCATGAAAGTTTCATTATCCTAACCTAAACCCTTTCCGAGATAGCAAGAAGTCAATTAACTAGAATTTTACCGAGGTAGGTACTTCAAAATACCTTCCCAGGACATACTTTAGCTTCTAGGCGCATCCCTGAAAGTTTCATTTTCCTAACCTAAACCCTATCCAAGATAACAAGAAGTCAATTAACTATAATTCTACCGTAAATGTTATTGTATTCTTATTTATTCACGTTTATTCTCAATAGAAAGAGAGGATAGGTTAATTCCTCCCCTTATACCCCTTTCCTATATTTATCGGAACGCCCGTGTAGATTTTTACTAATTGGGAATTGAAACGTAATTTTCTCAGGCTTCTGGAATCCCCAAACCAACACAGTGAGGGATATCACCTCTCCTTCCTAATAGCTGATGAGTAATAATACAAATTTTCAATTTATTTATTTACGTTTGACTCTTTCTCTCAACTCTGCTTTTTAAAACAGTACAAAACTTTAGCGCAAAGAGCGGGGCGTTGATGAGGAACCAGCCTCTTTCATATACGAAGTAATTTCTGTTCGTTTTAAGTTTTAATGTCGCTCCTTACTTTCAGCTAAAAAAAACTTGTTGTTGTGTTTTTATTAAATTAAATAAAAAACTGATTTTTTTTTAGCTGAAAGTAAGGAGCGACATTAAAACTTAAGACGAACAGAAATTACTCCGTATATGAATGGGTTGTCCCCTCCGCAATTCCTCGCTCTTTACGCTAAAGCTTTTAATTATTTTAAAAAGTAGAATTGTGGCAAAGAGTCAAACTTTGGAACTGTTACAGATTCTTTGAAAGTGTGGTATATTCTTAGGAAGAGAGCTATTTTCTACAGTGATGATTTTCCATTTGGAAGGGAAGTTTTTTTTTTTTTGGGGGGGGGGGGTAGACTTTTCATCAAAAATTTTACACGGGGGAAATTTGGCTGAATTCAAATACAAATTTGCTCATTCAACTCATGATAAATAATCCATGAAGAACTATCTATTAGAATTATCTACGAGAAACTTATCGATTGAGCGGAGGGATCTTGGAAAAGTTTTCAACATAGAAGTAATTTTCGGAATGAATTAATAAACGATCAGAAATAAAGTAAAAATTAGTATCTTTTTTTAGTAAGAATATGAAGAATAAGCTAAAAAGAATTTTTCATCCGGAACAGTGAACTTTTTTTGGGGGGAGGGGGATTTGTAGCAATGACACACTTTTACGATGGCAAGTTCATGGGGGAAGAATTTTATGTGGGGGAACTTCCTTAGGGTAATTACCATGAATGAGGAGGTATTTATCGGAATACTATTCGAAAAAAATCAGAAGTTAAATTTTAAGAAAAACTATTTTTTCATCTGAAAGTGAGGAGAAGCGCTAAAACCTGAGAAGTTTATATGTGGGCTGCCTCCTCCTCGATACCCCATTCTTTAAACTAACGTTAGACCTTCATTCAAAATTCTTAAAGAGAGACTTTTTTTAAAGTGTTTAAAACTTGAGCGTGAAGAGAGATGTATTGAAAAGGAGGCGGCATATATACGGAATAATATATGTTCTCTTAAAGTTTTAATATTATTTCTTACTTTTAATAGACAAAAATTGTAACTTTTTAAATTTAATTATCATAAAGATTGATAACTTACAACTTCTTGAAAATACATTTCTAAACTCCTTCCGAAATACCAAGGCTATAATCAAATTCTCCAATTAATAGTTTATTCAAATTTCCAAATAAGAACAACAGTTTAACCCACCCTCTAGATTAAGCCTTTTGCAAGTAATTTTATGGAGTCATAACCTGTTTTGGTATTTTATTGATAAAAAAGACAGTAAGTGAAAAATATCCCCCATCCGAATTTTCATATATTAGATCTACCGTCCATTGATTTCCACTGCGAAGGATATATATTAAAACCCGGTATACGGGGTAATCTCCAGTACCTACAACTGTTTATCAAGACCTGTTAAAGGTTTGACACATTAATATTAGACTTCAAAATACCACTTAAACATCAGAGATTCATCTCTCATACGCCATCTTCTATTCGAAGTACCTACTACCCGTATATTTGATAGATACGCCTTTATATCCATGCCAAAAGCTAAAACAAGAGACATCCAAGGCTACCACTTTATTCTTATTAACAAAACAAGTCTTGTGACGCATTTTCTGATTATCCCATCACCTTCCTATTAGGGATATCACAAAAACAAGTTTGGTGATGTCAGGTCTAAGACGTGCCCGGATTCGATATTTGTACCTTTTTTAATCAAATTGGCATGGCCGCAAGAAACTTGTTTTCAAACATGCCATGAAGGGCTCATGCCTGTTTTCGAGGTTCTCCATTCTTCGTTGTCCCACCGTCTGTGCACATAAATAGTTTGTCAGGTTTACCGACTCTTGAACATGCAACATAAAATTGTCCATGGGAAAAACAATCCGTATTCAGATCTATAGCTCATTATTCTAATGATTGCCCTTGAACTTTGTTGATGGTGATTGCTAATCAAACATTCTTTGAGTCCCTGTCGTCATTTATATATCCCCCTGTGCCCCCGGCATCCCCGTTGTAGTTGTGACCCTGTGTTCCGGTCATCATTTATATTCCCAATATCCCGGTAGTCATTTATATTCCCAGTATCCCGGTCGTCATTTGTGTCCCAGTCTGTAATTTCTCTTTGAGCGTCCCAGTCGTAATTTATATTCCCTGTGTCCCAGTGTCTCGGTCGCCATCTGTGTCCCGGTGTCCCGGTCTGTAATTTATGTTTGAATGTCCCGGTCGTCATTTATATCTCCCGGTCGTTATTTGGGTCCCAGTGTCCCAGTATGTAATTTCTCTTTGAGTGTCGCGGTCGTCATTTATATTCCCTGTGTCCCGGTTGTAATTTGTAT
The DNA here is from genome assembly GCF_032884065.1 of Artemia franciscana. Taxonomy (NCBI): domain Eukaryota; kingdom Metazoa; phylum Arthropoda; class Branchiopoda; order Anostraca; family Artemiidae; genus Artemia; species Artemia franciscana. Next base: position 59,649,225 of record NC_088863.1, on the reverse strand, counting down.
CCCGGTTGTCATTTGTGTCCCGGTACTTTGTTGATGATGATTACTAATCGAACATTCCCTGTGTCCCGGTCGCTTTCTCTTTGAGCGTCCCGGTCGTCATTTATATTCCCTATGTCCCGGTGTCCAGGTCGTCATTTGTGTCCCGATATCCCGCTGAATTAAAACATAAAAATTAACTACAAATATGCGTGTCCGATTGCAAAACGATGACTCTGGTCAAACATTTTCGGATCAATTGCTGGCAATTGGAAAGGGAAAGCTCGCAGTAGACTCAATTTCAGGACGTATACAACTACCTGCTGAATTCTGTAATTTAGTGACGTCCAAAAGTGAATTGGTTGAAAAAGTATTTCTGAATATTCTAACCAATTATAAAAATCATAAATGGCTAATCGAACGAGTGATTCTTTCAGCCAAGAATATAGACGTCCACGAAATCAACAATATTGTTTTGACCAAGATTCGAGACCAGGCAGTCCTTTACAAGTCAGTCGACACAGTTCTGGAACCAAATGAAGCGGTCAATTACCCATCCGAATTTCAACTTCCCTGGATCTCCCAGGGTTGCCACCACACTTGTTAGAACTAAAAATAGGAGTACCAATAATATTGTTACAAAATGTCAACCCACCAAAGCTTTGCAATGGCACGCCACTTACCGTAAAAAAACAATGTAAAGCGTAATAGAGGCAACAATCTTGACAGAGCCTTTTGAGGGTGAGGCTCTGCTTATTCCTCGTATTCTTAGCAATTTAATAAAATTGAAAGAGCTTCAATCTGAATACCTGATTAAGATTGAGTGAGAGAAAATGAAAAAGAACTGAAATCTTTTTTTTAGTGTTTTAAAATGATTGCCATTGTGCTTAGTTTTTTCTTTTTTCCTTTTTATTTTTTCCTTTTTTCAGTTTTTTCTTTTTTTTCTTTTTTTCTTTTTTAATTTTAGTTTTTTCTTTTTTCTTTTTCTTTTTTTCTTTTTCTCTAGTTTTTGTCTTTTTTATTTTTTATTCTTTTTGTTTATTTTTTAGTTGTTTAGTTTTTCTTTTTTAGTTATTTTTTTTCTTTTTTTTTCATTATTTTTTATTTATTTTTAGTTTTTTTTCAGTTTTTTTATTCTTTTTTAGTTTTTTTATGTTTCTTATGTTTTTCCTTTATTTTAGTTTTTCTTTTTTTAGTTTCTTCTTTTTTTAATTCGTATTCTTTTTTAGTTTTTCTCTTTTTTTTATTTATTTTTAATTTTTAGTTTTTTTAGTTTTCATTCTTTTTTGCTTTTTAGTTTTTTTTAGTTTTATCTTTTTTTGTTTTTGTTTTTAGTTTTTTTTGTTTTTTTTCTTCTTACTTTTAGTTTGTTTTATTCTTTTAGTTTTCTTTTTCTTCTTTAATTTTCAGTTTTTTCTCCTTTCTTAGTTATTCTTTTTTTAGTTTTTTTTCTTTTCTAGGCGTTTTGTCAGCGGAAATAACAATTTTATGCGCATCAGTAGGCATCAAATCGATTGCTGTTTTGAAGAGGTGCACTAAATCATTATTTTCGTGGAAAAGATGTTGCAATTGAGAAACGATAGTCCTTTCAACGTCGGGAGAAATTTCGTAACGTGTATTCAATTTAGAATTTCTATCACTGATGAAGTAGGCCTACAGTTGTAATAATTTATTCTCACCTGAGAATGGTAGAAAGGACCCTGCTCTATGATAAATTTGCCCTTTAACTTTGAAGGCAGGCAAAATTTGATCTTGATTTTCGATTTGGGCACCAAACGACGTCATTTGTACTTCTATTTTCTGTCCAATTGCAAAACGATCAATTATTATTCCTCGGATTCCCATGATTCCAAAGGATTTGTTTTCCAATTTAAAAGATTGTAATACTTATTCTATGGCACAAATCCTTTGCAACCGCGTTTTAAAAAAATTATTTATAATGTATATTGGCTACAATATTATATTTTATATTTTGTCACAATCGATATTGTAAATATCTTGCCTTACAACGGTAAGCTTTGAACCTGAATACCTATGCATATAACACAAGGTCTGATCCACTTTACCATCATAAGGTATTAATAATTATGTACAATCTAGTATATGATATTCCATGTTATTGTTACCAGCCTGCGTCAGGTGGCTTGGTGCTGTGGTGAGTAGTTAGTAGTAATAGAAGTAGTTACTTACTAATACAACTAAGAAAAGCCATAGGTTTTATTCTATTTGTTATTATCTTTGAAAAAACGTATCTTGTCAAGTATTAGGCTACTATATAGCACATTGAACATGACTATTTGACTCTATACTTTGGGTAAGGGGAATCAAAGTTTAAGTCAATATATTGTAATTAGTTTCACATCAAGTAAGGTCTATAAGGCTATCAAGGCTATACAGATAGATGATGTGAACTTAGTAAAGAACAACCAAGATTCTGTAGTAACTGAAAGCTAACACAATAAAAGTATCTGTTGAATACAACACCAGCATATATTGACTAGTTGCTTTTCAGCAACTAAAAAACTAAATAAAGAAAAAATTTAAAAATAAATAAACAAAAAAAAGAAGACAACTAAAAAAATGAAGAAACTAAAAAAAATCTTAAAAAAAGAAAAAAAACTAAAGAGAAAAAAATAAAAATAAAAAGGTGAAACTAGAAAGAAAAAAACTAAAAAAAAGAAACTAAAAAAGACAAAAAGACAAAATCTTAAGAAAAAGAAAAAAAGAAAAAAGAAGAAACTAAAAAAAAACAAAAATAAAAAGAAGAAGATTAAAATACCTAAGTTAGTTAAAAAAAAAATCACTAAAAAAAAGAAAAAACAAATAAAAAATAAAAAAGGAAAAAAATTAAAAAAAGAAGAAACTAAAAAAAAAAAAGAAAAAAAGCTAGCAAGGCTTGAAATATCTATATGTATAAAAATAAGTTGTCGTTGTGTGTGTGTGTCGAGTGATGTCATGTTTGTGTGTCGACTGACGTCATGTCTATCGACTGACGTCATTATAAGGATTGAGCTGTATGCGTCATGAAGTTGTGTGTCGACTGACTTCATGTTTGTCAACTGATGAAATTACATACCGGGACACCAGGACACAAATGACGACCGGGACACAGGGAATATAAATGACGACCGGGACACAGGGACACAACAAGTTTTTGTTGTGTCCAACAAAAGCCATATCCAACGGAAGCCATATTATATATATGGCTTCCGAGAAATAAACACGTTGACTACTCTGTAAATGTACCGCTAAGTGAACAACAGCTGGACTACGTTCATGTATCGGAAATGAAAGAATTCGCCAAACAGCTTCATTACAGCTTATGTATCTTCCAGCCTGATATCCATTTTGGCTATATCAATCACGTATTTAGGACTTGTGCTTATTTTCCCCACCAAGTTTCGTCCCAATTCATCCACTCTAAGCGTTTCCCAAGATTTTAGGCTCCCCCCCCAATGTCACCGGATCCAGTCAGGGGGCCTAAAATCTTGGAAGATGCTTAGAGTGGAGGGATCGGGATGAACCTTGGTGAGAAAAATAAGCACAAGTCTTAGATACATGATTGACATAGCCGGAACGGATACGCTCTCCTTGGGGGAGTTAGGGGCGATGGTAAATTCTGAAAAATTAGTTATTTTTAACTTACGAAGGAGTGATCATATCTTAATGAAATTTGATGTTTCGATAGATATCATGTCTTAGATCTCTTGTTTTAAATCATTGAAAAATTTAGCAATCTATTTACAACTGATTACCCCGCCAAAGAAATGAATATGAACGGAAATAAGAGTCCAATTCAAGGCCTACAAAGGCCTCCTGCAATCTGCCTCGACTCTTATGCAAGTGAACTTGCAATTATAAGCCAAGGGATTTGGGCCAGAAACAAAAAATTCAACTGTCTGTAATTGACTACAAAAAGTGGAGTAGACATAGACTAGATGGGAACCCCATATGAGGATGAGTATATTGTTGGTATGTGTGAAGCGGATGGTTACTATCACTTGAGCAATGGTTTTGACGGCTTTAAGGATTCGTGCTTTAAGCGGCAAACATAGGTTCAATGAAATACCCTATGAAAGAGGAATATGGTGTTGGTATGTGCCTATAGCAATGCTGTTGTTGAGTTTTACACATCGTTAACGGTGCTTGTGCCTTATACGCCACTCACTCAAGTTTACGATTTAAAAGTTTTATAGTTTGAGAAATTTACGAGAAATTATAGTTTCAAAAATTACAAGTTTTACACAGCGTAATCTTGAGTGAGCGGTAATATAAGAAACAAGTACCAAAATGCCCCCCCCCTTGGGAAATAAAAGAATAAGTCAAATAAAATTTCAAATTTCAAAAACCTTATTTTCCCGGTTGGGGGGAGTACTTACCAGGGTTATATTCCGGGAGGGGGTATTTTCCACCGGTGAGGGAGAATTTTCCACGGAGTTATTTTCTAGGGGGGGGTATTTTTAGGGAGAGTATGTTCTGTGGGGGTCAATATTCCTAGGGGTAGTTGAAGGATTAATCAGATTGTAAAACTATTTGATCGGGACTTAAAACAGGAGTTCTAAAGCACAAGATTATTCTAAATATCAGATTTTATTAAGATCTGATCATCCGTTCGTAAGTTACAAATACCTTAAAATTAAAATACCTTAATAGTTACAAATAAAGAGATCTATGTTATGAGTCCTTCTAAATATGAGATTTCATTAAGATCCGATTACTCCTTCGTAAGTTAAAAACACCTTGAGTGAGTGGTAATATAAGAAACAAGTACCAAAATGCCTCCCCCTTGGGAAATAAAAGAATAAGTCAAATAAAATTTCAAATTTCGGAAACCTTATTTTCCCGGGGGGGGAGTACTTACCAAGGATATATTCTGGGAGGGGGTATTTTCCACCGGCGAGGGAGAATTTTCCACGGATTTATTTTCTAGGGGGGGGGGTATTTTTAGGGAGAGTATGTTCTGTGGGGGTCAATATTCCTAGGGGTAGTTTCAACGAGGGACTATTTTCTACAGGAGGGTTTCAACGGGGACCATTTTCTACAGGAGGGTAAGTGCAAGGGATATTTTCTGTATGAGGGAGGGGGTAAACACCAGCCACTGGTTCACCCTTCTTCGCTTTCAAGGAAAAACAACCATTTTACTTGATTCGCCAAATTTCCTTTGTTTTAGTAGCATTCCTGCAATTGGGCTTTTTCCAAGATGGGTGATTCTTATTTGGGTGATTGTGGGTGTTGAAATCTCTAGGGTAAACTATTGGAAACAGAAAGTTTTATGTCTTGTCACCGGGTTGAAACTACGACTTGTAAACGTTTGGAAAAAAAGAAATGAGATTTGTTCTAAAATAGAACTCAGAAAAGCAACATTTATAAGACTTATATTTTTTAATTTGTATACTGTTCAGAGTCTGGAATATTGCATTACTAAAAGTTCTTGTAAGTGTCTGTTAGTTACATAAAACAATTAGGCCTACTTCTGAGAAGACTTGTGTTTTCAGTTAATGGGAGGAGGGAGGTGTAGCCCAAAAAGCATTTTTGAGCTGATGATTTGTTAAGTTTCTTCTAATGCATCAAAATAAGGTAGAAATGGAGGTAAAATTCTAGTTAATTGACCTCTTGCTATCACGAAAAGGGTTTAGGTTAGGAAAATGAAACTTTCAGGGATGGGTTTACAGGCTAAACTATATCCTGGGAAGATATTTCAAAGTACCCACCTCAGTAAAATTTTAGTTAATTGACTTCTTGCTATCTCAGAAAGGGTTTAGGTTAGGAAAATGAAACTTTCAGGGATGAATCTACAGATTAAAGCATGTCCCGGGAAGGTATTTTGAAGCAACTACCTCCACTCTTTCTCCCTCTAGAGGGGCTTGACCTTTAATGATCTTTAAAAATATGTGTGTCACAAAAGTGAAACCTTGTAAAATAGGTCTTCTGCTTAATTGAAGTACAACAAAATTGTTTTCAGCTTCATAACTTTGCTCAATTCCATTTTACAAGGCTTTAAAGATATGCAAATATATTTCATAAATTTTGAAAAAAAAAACAACATTGATTTGGCTCAAAATTCTATTCAAATAACAGGAATTGCATTTTCAGAACTAAAGGCAGAGAAAACCCAGCTAGTAACTGAATATTAATGTAAAATGTTGTAATGTCAAAATTTCGATAGGTATAGACCTGTCATGTAGGCAAATTTCAGGGCCCTCTTGAGGGAGAAGGAGTAGAGGTAGGGGTAAAATTCTAGTTAATTGACTTCTTGCTATCTCAGAAAGGGTTTAGGTTAGTTAAATGAAACTTTCAGGGATAAATCTACAGGCCAAAGTATGTCCCGGGAAGGTATTTTGAAGCAACTACCTCCACTGCTTCTACCTCTACAGGGCCTGACCTTTGATGACCTTTAAAAATATGTGTGTTATAAAAATGAAACCTTGCAAAATAGATCTTCTGCTTAATTGAAGTACAACAAAATTGTTTTCAGCTTCATAACTTTGCTCAATTCCATTTTATAAGGTTTTAAAGATATACAAATACATTTCCTAAATTTTGAAAGAAAACATTGAAATGGCTCAAAATTCTCCTCAAATAACAGGAGTTGCGTTTTTCAGAACTAAAGGTAGAGTAAAAGCAACTAGTAACTAAAAATTAAGGTAAAATGTTGTTTTGTCAAAATTTCAATATATATGACCTGTCATGTAGGCAAATTTCAGGGCCCTCTAGACGGAAAAGGAGTGGAGGTGGGTACTTTAAAATACCTTCCCGGGACATACTTGAGCCTGTAGACCTATCCAGGAAAGTTTCATTTTCCTAACCTAAACCCTTTCCGAGATAGCAAGAAGTCAATTAACTAGAATTTTACCGAGGTAGGTACTTCAAAATACCTTCCCAGGACATACTTTAGCCTCTAGACACATCCCTGAAAGTTTCATTTTCCTAACCTAAACCCTTTCCAAGATAAAAAGAAGTCATTTAACTATAATTTTACCGTAAATGTTATTGTATTCTTATTTATTCACGTTTATTCTAAATAGAAAGAGAGAATAGATTAATTCCTCCCCTTATACCCTTTTCCTATATTTATCTGAACGCCCATGTAGATTTAGACTAATTGGGAATTGAAATGTAATTTTCTCAGGCTTCTGGAATCCCCAAACCAACTGAGTGAGGGATATCACCCCTCCTTCCTAATAGCTGATGAGCAATAATACAAATTTTCAATTTATTTATTTACGTTTGACTCTTTCTCTCAACTCTGCTTTTTAAAACAGTACAAGACTTTAGCGCAAAGAGCGGGGCGTTGACGAGGAACCAGCCCTTTTCATATACGAAGTAATTTCTGTTCGTTTTAAGTTTTAATGTCGCTCCTTACTTTCAGCTAAAAAAAACTTGTTTTTGTGTTTTTATTTAATTAAATAAAAAACTGATTTTTTTAGCTGAAAGTAAGGAGCGACATTAAAACTTAAAACGAACAGAAATTACTCCGTATATGAAATGGGTTGTCCCCTCCGCAATCCCTCGCTCTTTACGCTAAAGCTTTTAATTGTTTTAAAAAGTAGAATTGTGGCAAAGAGTCAAACTTTAGCGTAAAGAGCGAGGGATTGCAGAGGGGACAACCCATTTCATATACGGAGTAATTTCTGTTCGTTTTAAGTTTTAATGTCGCTCCTTACTTTCAGCTAAAAAAATCAGTTTTTTATTCAATTTCTGAACGTTTTTGAATTAATGCATGTTTGGTTTTGGCTCTCCGCACATAAATTATTAAAATGAAATTTGTATATTAATTCTTTTTATGGCTAAATGGCTTTCTCTTAGTTTTGATCAGACGATTTTGAGAAATAAGGGGTGGAGAAGGAGGCCTAGTTGCCCTCCAATTTTTTGTTTACTAAAAAAGGCTACTAGAACTTTTAATTTTTAACGAACGTTTTTATTAGTAAAAAATATACGTAACTTAAGAATTAACTTACGTAACAAACTTTCATAACCTTATATTTTTATTATGTATACGCGGGGGTTTGTACCCTCGTTAATACCTCGCTCTTTACGCTAAATCTTAACTTTTCTCCCAATTCTTTAAGAATGACCCCTGAATCAGAAAGGCCGTAGAATAAATAGTTGAAATTACTAAAAAGACTTTAGCATAAAGAGCAAGGTATTTATCTCCTCCTAAATACCTTGCCCTTTATGCTAGAGTATTTTTAGAACCCCTCATATGCGTAATAATCTCTGTTCGTTTTAAGTTTCAATGCTACTTCTTCCTTTCATTTGAAAAAAAGTTTTCATGTTTATTTTTCATTGTTTTCTTATAGTAATGCTAAAGAATCCTGCGCCCTTTTCATTGAATTTTTCATTCCCCATGACAGATTCCTCCAAGAAAAGATCCTCCAACACAGCCCCTCTCCTCAGCCCCACCCCCAAACAAAATAAAATCCCCCTGAAAACGTCTGTACACTTCCCAATAACCATTACTATATGTAAACACCGGTCAAAGTTTGTAACTTGAAGCCCCTCCCCCAGGGATTACAGCTAGTCTATATCTATCTTTATATATAAAAATAAGTTGTATGTGTGTGTGTGGGTCTGTCTGTCGGGTGACTTCATGTTTGTGTGTCGACTGACGTCATGTTTTCAACTAACGTAATTACAGACCGGGACATTGGGACACAAATGACGACCAGGACACCGGCACATAGGGAATATAAATGACGAAACTCAAAGAGAAAGCGACCGGGACAAAAGGAATGTTCGATTAGCAATTACGATCAACAAAGCACCGGGACACAAATGACAACCGGGACACAGGGAGTATAAATGACGACCAGGACATAAGTAAAAAAAAAACTAAAAAAACTAAAAAAAAGGTAAAAACTACAAAAAAACTAAAAAGAAAAAAAAACTAAAAACTAATAAGAAAAACTAAGAAAGCTAAAAAACTAAAAAAACAAAAAAAGGAAAAAAATAAAAAAGGAAAAAAATGAAAAATAAAGGAGAAAAAAAAAACTAAACAAACGAATGTATATACAGACCGGGACACCGGGATACAAATGACGACCGGGACACAGGGAATATAAATGACGACAGGGACACAACTACAACGGGGACGCCGGGAGCACAGGGGGATATAAATGACGACTGGGACACCGGGACACAAGGAATATAAATGACGACCGGGACACAGGGAATATAAATGACGACCGGGACAAAGGGACACAACTACATAGGAGACGCCGGGGGGTACAGGGGGATATATAAATGACGACGGCGACACAGGGAATGGTCGATTAGCAATCACCATCAACAAAGCTCAAGGGCAATCATTAGAATCATGAGGTATAGATCTGAATACGGATTGTTTTCCCATGGACCATTATATGTTTCAGGTTCAAGAGTCGGTAAACCTGACAATCTATTTATATGCACAGACAATAGGACAGCAAAGAATGTTGCATATTCGCAAGTTTTACGTAGTTAAAAACATATATATATATATATATATATATATATATATATATATATATATATATATATATATGTATATATATATATATATATATATATATATATATATATATATATATATTATACATATCCCTGGGGGAGGAATTAATCTATCCTCTCTTTCTATTTAGAATAAACGTGAATAAATAAGAATACAATAACATTTACGGTAGAATTATAGTTAATTGACTTCTTGTTATCTTGGAAAGGGTTTAGGTTAGGAAAATGAAACTTTCAGGGATGCGTCTAGAGGCTAAAGTATGTCCTGGGAAGGTATTTTGAAGTACCTACCTCGGTAAAATTCTAGTTAATTGACTTCTTGCTATCTCGGAAAGGGTTTAGGTTAGGAAAATGAAACTTTCATGGATAGGTCTACAGGCTAAAGTATGTCCCGGGAAGGTATTTTAAAGTACCCACCTCCACTCCTTTTCCGTCTAGAGGGCCCTGAAATTTGCCTACATGACAGGTCATACCTATTGAAATTTTGACAAAACAACATTTTACCTTAATTTTCAGTTACTAGTTGCTTTTACTCTACCTTTAATTCTGAAAAACGCAACTCCTGTTATTTGAGTAGAATTTTGAGCCATTTCAATGTTTTCTTTCAAAATCTAGGAAATGTATTTGTATATCTTTAAAACCTTATAAAATGGAATTGAGCAAAGTTATGAAGCTGAAAACGATTTTGTTGTACTTCAATTAAGCAGAAAATCTATTTTGCAAGGTTTCACTTTTATAACACACATAATTTTAAAGGTCATCAAAGGTCAGGCCCTGTAGAGGTAGAAGCAGTGGAGGTAGTTGCTTCAAAATACCTTCCCGGGACATACTTTGGCCTGTAGATTTATCCCTGAAAGTTTCATTTTACTAACCTAAACCCTTTCTGAGATAGCAAGAAGTCAATTAACTAGAATTTTACCCAAGCCTTGTAAAATGGAATTGAGCAAAGTTATGAAGCTGAAAACAATTTTGTTGTACTTCAATTAAGCAGAAGACCTATTTTACAAGGTTTCACTTTTGTGACACACATATTTTTAAAGATCATTAAAGGTCAAGCCCCTCTAGAGGGAGAAAGAGTGGAGGTAGTTGCTTCAAAATACCTTCCCGGGACATGCTTTAATCTGTAGATTCATCCCTGTAAGTTTCATTTTCCTAACCTAAACCCTTTCTGAGATAGCAAGAAGTCAATTAACTAAAATTTTACCGAGGTGGGTACTTTGAAATATCTTCCCAGGATATAGTTTAGCCTGTAAACCCATCCCTGAAAGTTTCATTTTCCTAACCTAAACCCTTTTCGTGATAGCAAGAGGTCAATTAACTAGAATTTTACCTCCATTTCTACCTTATTTTGATGCATTAGAAGAAACTTAACAAATCATCAGCTCAAAAATGCTTTTTGGGCTACACCTCCCTCCTCCCATTAACTGAAAACACAATTCTTCTCAGAAGTAGGCCTAATTGTTTTATGTAACTAACAGACACTTACAAGAACTTTTAGTAATGCAATATTCCAGACTCCAAACAGTATACAAATTAAAAAATATAAGCCTTATAAATGTTGCTTTTCTGAGTTCTATTTTAGAACAAATCTCATTTCTTTTTTTCCAAACGTTTACAAGTCGTAGTTTCAATCCGGTGACAAGACATAAAACTTTCTGTTTCCAATAGTTTACCCTAGAGATTTCAACACCCACAATCACCCAAATAAGAATCACCCATCTTGGAACAAGCCCAATTGCAGGAATGCTACTAAAACAAAGGAAATTTGGCGAATCAAGTAAAATGGTTGTTTTTCCTTGAAAGCAAAGAAGGGTGAACCAGTGGCTGGTGTTTACCCCCCTCCCTCATACAGAAAATATCCCTTGCATTTACCCTCCTGTAGAAATTGGTCCCCGTTGAAACCCTCCTGTAGAAAATAGTCACTCGTTGAAACTACCCCTAGGAATATTGACCCCCACAGAACATGCTTTCCCTAAAAATACCCCCCCCCTAGAAAATAAATCCGTGGGAAATTCTCCCTCACCGGTGGAAAATACCCCCTCCCGGAGTATACCCTTGGTAAGTACTCCCCCCCCCCGGGAAAATAAGGTTTCCGAAATTTGAAATTTTATTTGACTTATTCTTTTATTTCCAAAGGGGGAGGCATTTTGGTACTTGTTTCTTATATTACCACTCACTCAAGGTGTTTTTAACTTACGAAGGAGTAATCGGATCTTAATGAAATCTCATATTTAGAAGGACTCATAACATAGATCTCTTGTTTTAAATCCTAACCAGAACCAGTGTCAATGGGGGGGGGGTAAAATCTTAGATAACGCTCGCTTAAAGTGGTGAGATCAGGATGAAACTTGGTTGGAAGAACATGCACAAGTCCTAGATACGAGATTGAGATAACCGGACCACATCCGCTTTCTTTAGTAGAGTTGGGAGGGGGGTGTAATTCAGAAAAACTAGAAAAATGAGGTATTTTTAACTTACGAACGGATGATCAGATCTTAATAAAATCTGATATTTAGAATAATCTTGTGCTTTAGAACTCCTGTTTTAAGTCCCGATCAGATAGTTTTACTATCTGATTAATCCTTCAACTACCCCTAGGAATATTGACCCCCACAGAACATACTCTCCCTAAAAATACCCCCCCCCCTAGAAAATAACTCCGTGGAAAATTCTCCCTCACCGGTGGAAAATACCCCCTCCCGGAATATAACCCTGGTAAGTACTCCCCCCAACGGGAAAATAAGGTTTTTGAAATTTGAAATTTTATGTGACTTATTCTTTTATTTCCCAAGGGGGGGGGGGCATTTTGGTACTTGTTTCTTATATTACCGCTCGCTCAAGATTACAGTGTGTAAAACTTGTAATTTTTGAAACTATAATTTCTCGTAGATTTCTCAAACTATAAAACTTTTAAATCGTGAACTTGAGTGAGTGGCGTATAAGGCACAAGCACCGTTAACGATGTGTAAAACTCAACAACAGCCATTGCTATAGGCACATACCAACACCATATTCCTCTTTCATAGGGTATTTCATTGAGCCTATGTTTGCCGCTTAAAGCACGAATCCTTAAAGCCGTCAAAACCATTGCTCAAGTGATAGTAACCATCCGCTTCACACATACCAACAATATACTCATCCTCATATGGGGTTCCCATCTAGTCTATGTCTACTCCACTTTTTGTAGTCAATTACAGACAGTTGAATTTTTTGTTTCTGGCCCAAATCCCTTGGCTTATAATTGCAAGTTCACTTGCATAAGAGTCGAGGCAGATTGCAGGAGGCCCTTGTAGGCCTTGAATTGGACTCTTATTTCCGTTCATATTCATTTCTTTGGCGGGGTAATCAGTTGTAAATAGATTGCCAAATTTGTCAATGATTTAAAACAAGAGCTCTAAGACATGATATCTATCAAAACATCAAATTTCATTAAGATATGATCACTCCTTCGTAAGTTAAAAATAACTAATTTTTCAGAATTAACCATCGCCCCTAACTCCCCCAAGGAGAGCGTATCCGTTCCGGCTATGTCAATCATGTATCTAGGACTTGTGCTTATTTTTCTCACCAAGGTTCATCCCGATCCCTCTACTCTAAGCATCTTCCAAGATTTTTGGCCCCCCGACTGGATCCGGTGACATTGAGGGGGGGGGAGCCTAAAATCTTGGAAAACGCTTAGAGTGGATGAATCGGGATGAAACTTGGTGGGGAAAATTAGCACAAGTCCTAAATACGTGATTGATATAGCCAGAATGGATCCGCTCTCTTTGGGGGAGTTGGAGGGGGTCTAATTATAAAAAATTAGAAAAATGAGGTGTTTTTAACTTACGAAGGAGTAATCGGATCTTAAGGAAATCTCATATTTAGAAGGACTTATAACAGAGATCTCTTGTTTTAAATCCTAACCCGAACCATCGTGTCTCAGAGCTCTTATCGTGTCTCAGAGGGTCGAAAATATTGTCAAACAGAAACATTGAAAAACACAGAGTGGAGAGATCGGGATAAAACTTGATGGGAAGAATAAGCACAAGTTATAGATACAAGTGATTGACATAATCGGAACAGATTCGTTCTCTTTGAGGGACCTGGGGGTTTTTAATTTGGAAAAATTAGAAAAAATGAGGTAGTTTTAACTTAATAATGGGTAATCCGATCTTAATGAAATTTGAGTTTTAAAAGGATATCGTGTCTCAGAGCTCTTATTTTATATCCCGACCGGATCCAGTAACATTAGAGGGAGCTGGAGGGGAACGCCTAAAATCTTGGAAAACCCTTAGAGTGGAGGGATCCGAATGTAACTTGGTGGGTAGAATAAGTAAATGTCGTAGATGCGTGATTGATGTAACCGGAATGGATCAGCTCTCTTTGGGGGAGTTAGGGGGTTGAAGTGCTTTAGCGAGTTCGGTGCTTCTGGACGTGCTAGGACGATTAAAATTGGTATTTCAGGGACCTGCACAAATTGATTTGATTCTGTTGTAGAATGTTCCCTGATTTTACAACATGGGGGATGGGCTGAAGAGAGGGGAAAAATTAGAAAAAATGATATATTTTTAACATACGAGTGGGTGATTGGACCTTAATGAATTTTTGATATTTAGAAGGACCTAGTGTCTCAGAGCTCTTTTTTGAAATACCGACCGGCAGTAAGCCTTTGATTTTCCTTTTAAATCAATCTATTGATTCTTAGAATTTTGCTAGAGCTCATACTATATGGGCTCTTGGCTCTTCCATTTTCGTCACAAGTGCCATATGAGCTCTTAGCTCTTGTTAAAATAGAATTGGGAAAGCTGACTCTTCATTGTGCTTCTGCGAGTCTAACAGAAACATGTAATCATGTAATTATAGAGCAAAATCATGGGGGGGGGTCAATGTGACAGGGACGCCAAGGAGTAAAATCATAGGGAAAGCTGAATGTCACAAAGGTGCCAATAATTGACGATATTGACAAATTTATTAAGAAGAAGAGTGAAAAAAGAAACAAACAGAGAAAAGGGGGCACGGGAGAAATCTCGGGGGGTTAAGGGTCCCGTCCCCTGGATCCACCAGTATTCTAGTCCTTTATTATAAGTCGAAAGGGATTGGAGACCAACTTGCTAAGGGAGGGAGTATTTTCCAGGGGGAGATTCGCCGGTGATTATTTTCAACAAGGCGTATTTTGCACGTTTTTTTTTTGGGGGGGGGGTGTATTTGTCGGAGAGGAAAGACTGTGACAATTCTTTTAAAGTGTGGTATATTCTTAGGAAGAGAGCTATTTTCAACAGGGATGATTTTCCATTTGGAAGGGAATTTTTTTTTTTGGGGGGGGGGGGGTAGACTTTTCTTCATGAAATTTTACACGGGGGAAATTTGACTGAATTCAAATACAAATTTGCTCATTCAACTCATGATAAATAATCCATGAAGATCTATCTATTAGAATTATCTACGAGAAACTTATCGATGGAGGGGAGGGATCTTGGAAAAGTTTTCGACATAGAAGTAATTTTCGGAATGAATTAATAAACGATCAGAAATAAAGTAAAAATTAGTATCTTTTTTTAGTAAGAAAATGAAGAATAAGCTAAAAAGAATTTTTCATCCGGAACAGTGAACTTTCTTTGGGGGGAGGGGGATTTGTAGCAATGACACACTTTTACGATGGTAAGTTCATGGAGGAAGAATTTTATGTGGGGGAACTTCCTTAGGGTAATTACCATGAATGAGGAGGTATTTATCGGAATACTATTCGAAAAAAATCAGAATTTAAATTTTAAGAAAAACTATTTTTTCAGCTGAAAGTGAGGAGAAGCGCTAAAACCTGAGAAGTTTATATGTGAGCTGCCTCCTCCTCAATACCCCACTCTTTAAACTAACGTTAGACCTTCATTCAAAATTCTTAAAGAGAGACTTTTTTTAAAGTTTTTAAAACTTGAGCGTGAAGAGAGATGTATTGAAAAGGAGGCGGCATATATACGGAATAATATATGTTCTCTTAAAGTTTTAATATTATTTCTTACTTTTAATAGACAAAAATTGTAACTTTTTAAATTTAATTATCATAAAGATTGATAACTTATAATTTCTTGAAAATACATTTCTAAGCTCCTTCCAAAATCCCAAGGCTATAATCAAATTCTCCAATTAATAGTTTATTCAAATTTCCAAATAAGAACTAAAGTTTAACCCACCCTCTAGATTAAGTCTTTTGCAAGTAATTTTATGGAGTCATAACCTGTTTTGGTATTTTATTGATAAAAAGGACAGTAAGTGAAAAATATCCCCCATCCGAATTTTCATATATTAGATCTACCGTCCATTGATTTCCACTGCGAAGGACATATACTAAAACCCGGTATATGGGGTAATCTCCAGTACCTACAACTGTTTATCAAGACCTGTTAAAGGTTTGACACATTAATATTAGACTTCAAAATACCACTTAAACATCAGAGATTCATCTCTCATACGCCATCTTCTATTCGAAGTACCTACTACCCGTATATTTGATAGATACGCCTTTATACCCATGCCAAAAGCTAAAACAAGAGACATCCAAGGCTACCACTTTATTCTTATTAACAAAACAAGTCTTGTGACGTATTTTCTGATTATCCCATCACCTTCCTATTAGGGACATCACCAAAACAAGTTTGGTGATGTCAGGTCTACGACGTGCCCGGATTCGATATTTGTACCTTTTTTAATAAAATTGGCATGGCCGCAAGACACTTGTTTTCTAACATGCCATGAAGGGCTCATGCCTGTTTTCGAGAGTATCCATTCTTCGATGTCCCACTGTCTGTGCACATAAATAGTTTGTCAGGTTTACCGACTCTTGAACATGCAACATAAAATTGTCAATGGGAAAAACAATCCGTATTCAGATCTATACTTCATTATTCTAATGATTGCCCTTGAGCTTTGTTGATGGTGATTGCTAATCAAACATTCTCTGAGTCCCTGTCGTCATTTATATATCCCCCTGTGCCCCCGGCATCCCCGTTGTAGTTGTGTCCCTGTGTTCCGGTCGTCATTTATATTCCCAGTATCCCGGTCGTCATTTATATTCCCAGTATCCCGGTCGTCATTTGTGTCCCAGTCTGTAATTTCTCTTTGAGCGTCCCAGTCGTCATTTATATTCCATGTGTCCCGGTGTCTCGGTCGTCATCTCTGTCCCAGTGTCCCGGTCTGTAATTTATGTTTGAATGTCCCGGTCGTCATTTATATCTCCCGGTCGTTATTTGGGTCCCAGTGTCCCAGTATGTAATTTCTCTTTGAGTGTCGCGGTCGTCATTTATAATCCCTGTGTCCCGGTCGTAATTTGCGTCCCGGTCGTCATTTGTGTCCCGGTACTTTGTTGATGATGATTACTAATCGAACATTCCCTGTGTCCCGGTCGCTTTCTCTTTGAGTGTCTCGGTCGTCATTTATATTCCCTATGTCCCAGTGTCCAGGTCGTCATTTGTGTCCCGATGTCCCGCTCTGTATCTTCGTCAGTTGACAAACATGACGTCAGTCGACACACAAACATGACGTTACTCGACAGACATAACACACAAACAACTTATTTATATATATATAGATCTATCTTCACAGGTGGGACACCGGACACAACTACAATGGCGCGTAACTAATATGACGCGTAACGAATTTTGTGCGCAGGGGGGCATGGAGGGGCGCGTAATCTATCTATATAAAAATAAGTTGTCTGTCTGTGGATCTGTGGATCAGGTGACGTCATGTTTCTGTGTTGGCTGACGTCATGAAATTTGTTGTCGTCATTTTTGCTTTGACGGTGACGTCATTCAAGATATTTAAGACATGCGTTCACGGAAAAATGTTTAATTGTAAAATGACTGAAGAACCTACAATGGCAACAGCCGAGGAAGCTACTCAAAGAGTCTATGCCAAAAAACTTGCTGCTGATAGAGAAAGTAAGAAAAGAAAGCGTGCCGAGGAATCACAAGAACAGCAAGAAAACAGGCTTGCGGCTAAAGAACGCAAAACCGCGCAGTTAGATGAAAATCCACCTGGAAAGCGAGAGTCAAAACATATCAAAACTGAAAATGATACCGATGATGATTGCGTTTGGGATTTTGACCGGGATAAGATCATCAATGCCTACCAGATTTAAGTTAAAAAATAAAGGTTCGGCGATATGTACTTCATAGTGACGCTGAAAAATAAAGAAGAAAAAAAACTGAAAAAATATAAAAAACTAAAAAAAAAACTAAAAAGAAAAAACACTCGAATATAAATTAAAGACCGGGACACAAATGACGACCGATACAGAGGGAATATAAATGACGACCGGGAACCTCAATGAAAAATTACAGACTGGGACACCCGGACACAAATCACGACCGGGAATATAAATGACGACGGGGACACAGGGACACAACTACAACGGGGACGCCGGGGGCACAGGCGGGATATATAATTGACGACTGAGACACAGGGATTGTTTGAATAGAAATTACAGACCGGAAAACCGGGATACAAATGACGACCGGGACACTGGGACACAGGGAATATACATGACGACCGGGACACTCAAAGAGAAATTACAAACTGGGACACCAGGACACAAATGACGACCAGGAGACAGGGAATATAAATGCTATAAATATGCACAGACAATGGGACAGCGAAGAATGTTGTATATTCGCATGTTTTATGTAGTTAAGAATATATATTTATATCTATCTCTATTCACAGGTGGGACACAGGGACACAGCTACAATGGCGCGTAACTAATATGGCGCGTAAGGACTTACGCGCGCGGGGGGGCTTGGGGGGGCGCGAAGCGCCCCACCAACTAGGTTTTGGGGTGGCGCGAAGCACCACCCCAACAGCTTGTATATATATATATATATATATATATATATATATATATATATATATATATATATATATATATATATATAGGGGATATATATATATATATATATATATATATATATATATATATATATATATATATATATATATCAATATATATATATATATATATATATATATATATATATAAAGGAAAAAAACTGCAAGATAAAGGAGAAAATATAAATAAAAAAAATAAAAAATAAAAATAAAAAAAACTAAAAAAGGTAAAAGCCAAAAAAAAAATAAAAAGAAAAAAAAGGGAATTACACAAAAATTTATTTCATCATATACCAATTCAAAAACGAATGTATATACAGACCGGAACACTAGGACACAAATGACAATCGGGACACAGGGAATATAAATGACGACCGGGACACAGGGACAAAACTACAACGGGGACGCCGGGGGGCACAGGGGGATATATAAATAACGACGGGGACACAGGGAATGTTCGATTAGCAATCTCCATCAACAAAGCTCAAGGGCAATTATTTGAATCATGAGGTATAACTACAAAAAAACTAAAAAAAGGTAAAAAACTTAAAACTAAAAAAAAGACCAATTCAAAAATGAATGTATATACAGACCGGGACACCAGGACACAAATGACGACCGGGACACCAGGACACAGGGAATATAAATGACGACCGGGACACTCAAAGAAAAATTACAGACTGGGACACCGGGACGGAAATGATGACCGGGACACAGGGAATATAAATGCCGACCGTGACACAGGGACACAACTACAATGGGGACGCCAGGGGGCACAAGGGGATATATAAATGACGATGGCGACACAGGAAATGTTCGATTAGCAATCACCATCAACGAAGCTCAAGGGCAATCATTAGAATCATGAGGTATAGATCTGAATACGGATTGTTTTTCCCATGAACAATTACATGTTGCATGTTCAAGAGGTGGTAAACCTGACAATCTATTTATATGCACAGACAATGGGACAGCGAAGAATGTTGTATATTGGCAAGATTTACTTAGTTAAAAACATATATAAATATATATATATATAAATATATATATATATATATATATATATATATATATATATATATATATACATATATATATATATATATATATATATATATATATATATATATATATATATATATATATATATATATATATATATATATATATATATATATATAAATATATATATATATATATATATATATATATATATATATATATATATATATATATATATATATATATCTTCTATATATATAAAAATAAGTTGTCTGTGGATCAGGTGACGTCATGTTTCGGCTGACGTCATGAAATTAGTTGCCATCATTTTTGCTTTGAAGGTGACGTCATTCAAGCTATATAAGACATATGTTCGCGTAGAATTCTATTAATGTTTAAGTTTACAATGACTGATGAAGATGCTCAAAGAGTCTATGCCAAAAAACTTGCTGCTGATAGAGAAAGTCAGAAAAGAAAGCGTGCCGAGGAATCACAAGAACAGCAAGAAAACAGGCTTGCGGCTAAAGAACGCAAAACCGCGCAGTTAGATGAAAATCCACCTGGAAAGCGAGAGTCAAAACATATCAAAACTGAAAATGATAGTGATGATGATTGGGTTTGGGATTTTGACTTGGATAAGGTCATCAATGCCTACCAGATTTAAGTTAAAAAACAAAGGTTCGGCGATATGTACTTCATAGTGACGCTGAAAAATAAAGAAGAAAAAAAACTGAAAAAATGTAAAAAACTAAAAAGAAAAAACACTCGAAGATAAATTACAGACCGGGACACAAATGACAACCGACACAGAGGGAATATAAATGACGACCGGGAACCTCAAAGAAAAATTACAGACTGGGACACCCGGACACAAATCACGACCGGGAATATAAATGACGACCGGGACACAGGGACACAACTACAACGGGGACGCCGGGGGCACAGGCGGGATATATAATTGACGACTGAGACACAGGGATTGTTTGAATAGAAATTACAGACCAGGACACAAATGACGACCGGGACGCTGCGACACAGGGAATATAAATGACGACCGGGACACTCAAAGAGAAATTACAAACTGGGACACCAGGAGACAAATGACGACCGGGACACAGGGAATATAAATGCTATTTATATGCACAGACAATGGGACAGCGAAGAATGTTGTATATTCGCATGTTTTACGTAGTTAAAAATATATATTTATATCTATCTCTATTCACAGGTGGGACACAGGGACACATCTACAGTGCCGCGTAACTAATATGGCGCGTAACGACTTACGCGCGCGGGGGGGCTTAGGGGGGCGCGAAGCGCCCCACCAACTAGGTGTTGGGGTGGCGCGAAGCGCCACCCCAACAGCTAGTATACATATATATATATATATATATATATATATATATATATATATATATATATATATATATATATATATATATATATATATATATGTATCGATTTATATTCACAGGCGGGACACAGGGACACAACTACAATGGCGCGTAACTAATATGCCGCGTAACAACTTACGCGGGCGGAGGATGGGGTGGCGCGAGGCACCACCCCAACAGCTAGTGTATATATATATATGTATATATATATATACTAGCTGTTGGGGTGGCACTTCGCGCCACCCCAACACCTAGTTGATGGGGCGCTTCGTGCCCCCCCCCCCCCCCCCCCCCCCCGAGCCCCCCCGCGCGCTTAAGTCGTTACGCGCCATATTAGTTACGTGCCATTGTAGTTGTGTCCCTGTGTCCCACCTGTGAATATAGATAGATTTATATATGTGTTTCAAACTACGTAAAAATTACGAATATACAACATTCTTGGCTTTCCAATTGTCTGTCCATATACAAAGCCGTATGTACTAATAATGACGTCATATGCAAACGCTCTTTTTACAAACAAACAAACATGCATACACACAACTCGTTTTTATATAGATAGATAGATAGATAGATACAATACAAATTAACTAAGTAAAACTTGTGAATATACAACAGTCTTCGCTGTCCCATTGTCTAAGCGTATAAATAGATTGTCAGGTTTACCGACCCTCAAAGATGCAACATACAATTGTACATTGGTAAAGCAATCTGTATTAAGATCTATACCGCATTTTTCTAGTGATTGCCCTTGAGCTTTGTTGATGGTGGTTGCAAATGCTAATCGAATTGGGAATTGCAATCTTTTAAATTGAAAAAGCAGATCCGTTGGAATCATGGGAATGCGAGGAATAAGAACAGCCTCACCCTCATAAGGCCCTGTCAAGATTGTGGCCTTTATTAGGTTTTCCATTGTTTTTTTTTACGGCAAGTCGCGTGCAATTGCAAAGCTTTGGTGGGTTGATATTTCTTAAAAGTATTATTGGTACGCCTATTTTTAGTTGTAGCACGTGTGGTGGAAACCCTGAAGGATCTATGGAATTTAAAAATTCAGATGGATAATTAACCGCTTCATTTGGTTCCAAAATACAAATTAACTGCGTAAAACTTGCGAATATACAACATTCTTCACTGTCCAATTGTCGCTGCATATAAATAGATTGTCAGGTTTACCGACCCTCGAACATGCAACGTACAATTGTCCATGGGAAAAACAATCAGTATTAAGATCAATACCACATTTTTCTAATGATTGACCTTGAGCTTTGTTAATGGTGATTGCAAATGCTAATCGAATTGGGAATTGCAATCTTTTAAATTGAAAAGGCAGATCCGTTGGAATTACGGGAATGCGAGGAATAAGAACAGCCTCATCCTCAAAAGGCCCTGTCAGGATTGTGGCCTCTATTAGGTTTTCCATTGTTTTTTTTATGGCAAGTCGAGTGCCATTGCAAAGCTTTGGTGGGTTTATATTTCTTAAAAGTATTATTGGTACGCCTATTTTTAGTTGTAGCACGTGTGGTGGAAACCCTGAAAGATCTATGGAATTTAAAAATTCAGATGGATAATTAACCGCTTCATTTGGTTCCAAAACTGTGTCGACTGACTTGTAAAGGACTGCCTGGTCTTGAATCTTGGTCAAACTAATATTGTTGATTTCGTGGACGTCTATATTTTTGGGTGCGAGAATCGCTCTTTCACTTAGCCATTTATTATTTTTATAATTTTTTAGAATATTAGGAAATACTTTTTCAATCAATTCATTTTTGGACGTCACTAAATTACAGAAATCAGCAGGTAGTTGTATACGTCCTAAAATTGAGTCTACTGGGAGCTTTCCATTTCCCATTGCCAGCAATTGATCTGAAAATGTTTGACCAGAGTCATCGTTTTGCAATCGGACACGCATATTTGTAGTTAATTTTAATGTTTTTACGTGTGCCCATAAATTAGAATTTTTCAGGCAAGCATTCATTTTGTTTGCAGGAGTTGATCTAGGTATTATAGGTAATGTTTGCCTGAAATCTCCCGCAAGCAATATTAAGGTGCTGCCAAAGGGTTTTGACTTCCCTCGCAAATCTTTCAAGCATTGATCCAGAGCCTCGAGCGATTTTTTGTGTGCCATTGTGCACTCATCCCAAATAATAAGTTTGCATTGCTGCAATACTTTACCCAACCCAGATGATTTGGAAATATTGCACGTGGGAGTTGATGCCAGAATCAGTTTTATCACAAACGTTTTACCAGTACCTCCTGGCGCATCCAAAAAGAAAATTTCTCCAACGTTGTTATAGACACAATGCATTATCGTATCATAAATGTCTTTTTGTTCCGACGTTAACTTGGAAATGTTATTTTGTACATACGACAATAGATCACTCGTACTGTAACTTTGTTCACGATCCAATTCTACACATGTCGAAACAGCAGTGATACGGTTAGGTGAAGGCATTCCCAAATCCTGAAGAGGTTTGTTTGCCATACTTACGCACAAATCTTCTATAACAACTAAAGTGTAGTTATAAATTTCTGATGTAAAATCAAAAGTCATATCTGACGTCTCTAACTGTTTTCGATGAAGTATATCTTCGGACATTTTTTATTTATATTTTTCCCATAACTCTGTAGGAGCTGATGGAGAGCAAGTTGTTAAAATGATGCCAAACAATGCACGAATTTGACTTGGGGTTGACGTTTCGCACGCGTCATTGATGCAGTTATCCCAGTGTTGGTCATTCTCCAATAAATTCAGAGCTTGGCATGCACTACGGTAAGTGTCATGTATAGTACCATTTACAGTCCTCAAATACTCAAAGGATGTCGGACTGGGTACATTCACCAAAAGCAGGCGTAGAAAGAAGCATTCATATTAATTGGGGTGAACGGTGTAGAGTCTTCCTATCGTGGTATCTTTGAAGATGGTAGGTTGGCCGTCGACTGACTTACCCTGTTTTCGACGTTCAAATACTTTATTTTTAGTATTCCACGTGTAATACGAAGGCACTTCAGTATACAGCAGTTTTTTTGCAAAAGAATCATTTTTGCAAAGCGAAAAAAAAGCTGTTAATGTTTTATCCGGTGGATTCAGGACTCTTTGTTGCACGTTGGTTTCCGTGAAATAAACACGTTGACCATTCTGTAAATGTACCGCTAAGTGAACAACAGCTGGACTACGTTCATGTATCGGAAATGAAAGAATTCGCCAAACAGCTTCATTACTGTTATGTATCTTCCAGCTTGATATTCTACGATTTCATCGAAATCTTTGATTTCGGACTGCAAGCCAAAAATTGCCATGTCACTGCCTTTGTTGACGTATTTACATATGTATTTGATTGCCTTTACGGAGTTACAGTATTCAACGTTTTTGTGTGCATTAAATGTTTTTGATAATAATGGGGAATATGGAACAACCCACTGGTTATCTACTTCGATGGTGGTACCGTTACGCTTCTTTATTATTGCTGTTTTACCGCCATCTTCAGCAGATCTTCTTCTATATTGTTGGTAACCATCATTGCCAGTAATTGTTTTGGGTACTAAAAGTCGAGGATATTGCTTTGTGCACCTTCCTTTGGCCATGCTTGGTGAATTTTCGTTCAGTGCGCCGCAAGGTCCATGTATCATATTTTTTACAATAATATCATGTAACCCTTTATCGACATTTTTATCAGGTATTTCAGCGGAAATCACATCATCAATTTCGTTCGAAGTAATTTTTTTATGTGGCCAGATTAGTATATGTGCGTGTGGCAAACCTCGTTTTTGCCATTCCACTGAGTACATCCAGCATCGCACTGACCCAAACACTTCATGTTTTATAAGGTAGTTTATCAGTGATTTCAACTTTTGCTGGAAGACACGTGCCGTAATGTCATGCCTATGAACCGCCGATTGCCCTTGAAGTAAAAGCTGCAGTATCTCGTCCCAAGATTGATTACATGTAAATGTAATAAATAAATCTGGACGACCATAGAGACGAACATACGCAATAGCATCTTGAGCATATTCATGCATATGACGGGGACTGCCAGCATATGACGAAGGTAAAATTGTTAATCTTCCAACGTTTGTGGTATTACCGTCATTTATATCTGCATCTCGCAAATGAATGTATTGTTCAGAGCGGAGCTTGGTCTGATTCAGGCGGATATATAGCAAACGTTCTGATTCAATTTTAGCATACATATCCACGACAAATTGGTGAAACAATTCACGGCATTTTAAAATGTAATTTTCTTCATCCTGCCGAATCATTAGTCTATAGGAATAATAATGCATTTTACTGCATTTCTTATTCATTTCTTTGTTAGTGGCTGGATTCATCAATTTAATATTAAAGTGATAGCCGTCGGCTCCATCCCAAAAAATGATAGGATATTGTTGGGCATCGTAGCATCGATGAGTTTCAGCAATTCTTAACAACTGAGCGTTTCGCATATGAAGAATAATATCTCGAGGTAAAAACTGATCACCGACCATAACGATTGCCACTTCGTCGATAGTTGGAGCATTGTATCTACGCACATGTTGGCCAGGAGGCGTTTTTTCAGCGGAAATAACAATTTTATGCGTATCAGTAGGCATCAAACCGATGGCTGTTTTGAACAGACGCACTAAATTATTATTTTCGTGGAAAAGATGTTGCAATTGGGAAACGATTGTCCTTTCAACATTGGGAGAAATTTCGCAACGTGCATTCAATTCAGAATTTCTATCACTGATGAAGTACAATTGTAAAAATTTATGATTCTCGCCTGAGAATGGTAGAAGGGACCCTGCTTTATGATAAATTTGCCCTTTTACTTTGAAAGTAGACATAAATTGATCTGGATTTTCGATTTGGGCTCCAAACGACGTCATTTGGAAACATGAGTTGTATTGTCTGATTTTTGACAAAAAACGCTTAGATTCTGACGTAGTCCCAGTAAGGAAAGTCTTCAATGGCTCTGGTGGTGCAGCCAATAGAGGAAGTTTAACTTTTCCTGAGGCGCAACACATTCCCATTGTTTCACCATTGAATTTCAAGGCCTTGCAATAGGGACAAATTTTAGACATTGTCCCGATTTGAACACATCTACTCAAGCTATAATCATCGACTGGGTTGTACCTGAATGCCAGGTGATAACTTTCAGGTTGCTCTGACTCCTCGGCACGCTTTCTTTTCTTACTTTCTCTATCAGCAGCAAGCCTGATTTCTTGCTGTTCTTGTGATTCCTCGGCACGCTTTCTTTTCTTACTTTCTCTATCAGCAGCAAGCCTGATTTCTTGCTGTTCTTGTAATTCCTCGGCACGCCTTCTTTTTTCACATTCTCTTTTAGCAGCAAGTCTGCTTCCGCGTTGCTCTGGTAGTTCCTCGGCATGCTTTCTGTTCTTTCTTTCTCTATCAGCCTCAAGCCTGTTTCCCTGCTGTTCTTTTGATTCCTCGGCACGCCTTCTTTTTTCACTTTCTCTTTTAGCAGCAAGTCTGCTTTCGCGTTGCTCTGGTAGTTCCTCGGCACGCTTTCTTTTCTGACTTTCTCTATCAGCAGCAAGTTTTTTGGCATCAGTCATTGTAAACTTAAACATTAATAGATTTCTACGCGAACATGTCTTATATAACTTGAATGACGTCACCGTCAAAGCAAAAATGACGGCAACTAATTTCATGACGTCAGCCGACACAGGAACATGACGTCACCTGACAACTAATTTCATGACGTCAGCCGACACAGAAACATGACGTCACCGTCATGTTTTCTCTTTTTTCTTTGTCTTTTCATGTCTTTTTTCTTTTTCTTTTTTTCTTTTTCTCTAGTTTTGTCTTTTTTATTTTTATTCTTTTTGTTTATTTTTTATTTGTTTAGTTTTTCTTTTTTAGTTATTTTTTTTCTTTTTTTTTCATTATTTTTTATTTTATTTTTAGTTTTTTTTTTGTTTTTTAGTTTTTTTATGTTTCTTATGTTTTTCCTTTATTTTAGTTTTTTCTTTTTTTAGTTTCTTCTTTTTTTAATTCGTATTCTTTTTTAGTTTTTCTCTTTTTTTTATTTATTTTTAATTTTTAGTTTTTTTAGTTTTCATTCTTTTTTGCTTTTTAGTTTTTTTAGTTTTATCTTTTTTTGTTTTTTTTTAGTTTTTTTTTGTTTTTTTCTTCTTACTTTTAGTTTGTTTTATTCTTTTAGTTTTCTTTTTCTTCTTTAATTTTCAGTTTTTTCTCCTTTCTTAGTTATTCTTTTTTTTTAGTTTTTTTCTTTTCTAGGCGTTTTGTCAGCGGAAATAACAATTTTATGCGCATCAGTAGGCATCAAATCGATTGCTGTTTTGAACAGGTGCACTAAATTATTATTTTCGTGGAAAAGATGTTGCCAATTGAGAAACGATAGTCCTTTCAACGTCGGGAGAAATTTCGTAACGTGTAATCAATTTAGAATTTCTATCACTGATGAAGTAGGCCTACAGTTGTAATAATTTATTCTCACCTGAGAATGGTAGAAGGGACCCTGCTCTATGATAAATTTGTCCTTTAACTTTGAAGGCAGGCATAATTTGATCTTGATTTTCGATTTGGGCACCAAACGACGTCATTTGTACTTCTATTTTCTGTCCAATTGCAAAACGATCAATTATTATTCCTCGGATTCCCATGATTCCAAAGGATCTGTTTTCCAATTTAAAAGATTGCAATACTTATTCTATGGCACAAATCCTTTGCAACCGCGTTTAAAAAAATTATTTATAATATATATTTGTTACAAGTAAACACTTCCTTTAACCCTGATAGCTGGCCTTGCAACGGTGAGCTTTGAACCTGAATACCTATGCATATAGCACAAGGTCTGATCCGCTTTACCATCGCAAGGTATTAATAATTATGTACAATCTTGTATATGATATTTCATGTTATTGTTACCAACCTGCGTCAGGTGGCTTGGTGCTGTGGTGAGTAATTAGTAGTAGTAGAAGTAGTTACTTACTAATACAACTAAGAAAAGCCATAGGTTTTATTCTATTTGTTATTATCTTTGAAAAACGTATCTTGTCAAGTATTAGGCTACTATATAGCACATTGAACATGACTATTTGACTCTATACTTTGGGTAAGGGGTTATCAAAGTTTAAGTCAATATATTGTAATTAGTTTCACATCAAGTAAGGTCTATAAGGCTATCAAGGCTATAGAGATAGATGATGTGAACTTAGTAAAGAACAACCAACAGTCTGTAGTAACTGAAAGCTAACACAATAAAAGTATCTGTTGAATACAACACCAGCATATATTGAATAGTTGCTGATGTTCATAAAATTGTTATTTCCGCTGACAAAACGCCTAGAAAAGAAAAAACTAAAAAAAGAATAACTAAGAAAGGAGAAAAAACTGAAAATTAAAGAAGAAAAAGAAAACTAAAAGAATAAAACCATCTAAAAGTAAGAAGAAAAAAAAACAAAAAAAACTAAAAAAAAAACAAAAAAAGATAAAACTAAAAAAAACTAAAAGGCAAAAAAGAATGAAAACTAAAAAAACTAAAAATTAAAAATAAATAAAAAAAAAGAAAAACTAAAAAAGAATACGAAATAAAAAAAGAAGAAACTAAAAAAAAGAAAAAACTAAAATAAAGGAAAAACATAAGAAACATTAGAAAAACTAAAAAAGAATAAAAAAACTGAAAAAAAAAACAAAAAGAAAACTAAAAATAAAATAAAAATAATGAAAAAAAAGAAAAAAAAGAACTAAAAAAGAAAAACTAAACAACTAAAAAATAAACAAAAAGAATAAAAATAAAAAAGACAAAAACTAGAGAAAAAGAAAAAAAGAAAAAGAAAAAAGAAAAAACTAAAATTAAAAAGGAAAAAAAGAAAAAAAAAGAAAAAACTGAAAAAAGGAAAAAATAAAAAGGAAAAAAGAAAAAACTAAGCACAATGGCAATCATTTTAAAAAACTAAAAAAAAGATTTCAGTTCTTTTTCATTTTCTCTCACTCAATCTTAATCAGGTATTCAGATTGAAGCTCTTTCAATTTTATTAAATTGCTAAGAATACGAGGAATAAGCAGAGCCTCACCCTCAAAAGGCTCTGTCAAGATTGTTGCCTCTATTACGCTTTCCATTGTTTTTTTTACTGTAAGTGGCGTGCCATTGCAAAGCTTTGGTGGGTTGACATTTTGTAACAATATTATTGGTACTCCTATTTTTAGTTCTAACAAGTGTGGTGGAAACCCTGGGAGATCCAGGGAATTTGAAATTCGGATGGGTAATTAACCGCTTCATTTGGTTCCAGAACTGTGTCGACTGACTTGTAAAGGACTGCCTGGTCTCGAATCTTGGTCAAAACAATATTGTTGATTTCGTGGACGTCTATATTCTTGGCTGAAAGAATCACTCATTCAACTAGCCATTTATGATTTTTTATAATTGGTTAGAATATTCAGAAATACTTTTTCAACCAATTCACTTTTGGACGTCACTAAATTACAGAATTCAGCAGGTAGTTGTATACGTCCTGAAATTGAGTCTACTGCGAGCTTTCCCTTTCCAATTGCCAGGAATTGATCTGAAAATGTTTGACCAGAGTCATCGTTTTGCAATAGGACACGCATATCTGTAGTTAATTTTAATGTTTTAATTCAGCGGGACATCGGGATACAAATGACGACATGGACACCGGGACATAGGGAATATAAATGACGACCGGGACACTCAAAGTGAAAGCGACCGGGACACAGGGAATTTTCGATTAGTAATCATCATCAACAAAGTACCGGGACACAAATGACGACCGGGACACAAATTACGACCGGGACACAGGGAATATAAATGACGACCGCGACACTCAAAGAGAAATTACATACTGGGACACTGGGACCCAAATAACGACCGGGAGATATAAATGACGACCGGGACATTCAAACATAAATTACAGACTGGGACACCGGGACACAGATGACGACCGAGACACCGGGACGCAGGGAATATAAATGACGACTGGGACGCTCAAAGAGAAATTACAGACTGGGACACAAATGACGACCGGGATACTGGGAATATAAATGACGACCGGGATGTTGGGAATATAAATGACGACCGGAACACAGGGACACAACTACAACGGGGATGCCGGGGGCACTGGGGGATATATAAATGACGACAGGGACTCAAAGAATGTTTGATTAGCAATCACCATCAACAAAGCTCAACGGCAATCATTAGAATAATGAGCTATAGATCTGAATACGGATTGTTTTTCCCATGGCAATTTTATGTTGCATGTTCAAGAGTCGGTAAACCTGACAAACTATTTATGTGCACAGACAGTGGGACATCAAAGAATGGAGACTCTCGAAAACAGGCATTAGCCCTTCATGGCATGTTTGAAAACAAGTTTCTTGCGGCCATGCCAATTTGATTAAAAAAGGTACAAATATCGAATCCGGGCACGTCTTAGACCAGACATTACCAAACTTGTTTTGGTGATGTCCCTAATAGGAAGGTGATGGGATAATCAGAAAATACGTCACAAGACTTGTTTTGTTAATAAGAATAAAGTGGTAGCCTTGGTTGTCTCTTGTTTTAGCTTTTGGCATGGATATAAAGGCGTATCTATCAAATATACAGGTAGTAGGTACTTCGAATAGAAGATGGCGTATGAGAGATGAATCTCTGATGTTTAAGTGGTATTTTGAAGTCTAATATTAATGTGCCAAACCTTTAACAGGTCTTGATAAACAAACAAATACAACGTAGAAACAATAGGGAAAGTTTTTTCAAGACAATGGAAATTATTTATGTAGATATTTCGGCCCTATGTCCAAGGGCCGTCTTCAGCACAATACAATACTATATATATATATAAAAGAACTTACATCAAATTGTGAGAATTAAAACTGAATATAAAAACACTTATTAAAAAAATTTTTTTTTTTTAAATATAGCCCTAGCATCCTTACTTCAGCGAAGTTCAACCAGGACTGGCGAAAAGAATGAAATGAAGAAATATAAACTCATTCAAACTAAAGAGAATAAAATGATTAGATGCAATTTCTTAAAGCTAATCTTGCTTGTTTGGAAATTATTTATGTAGATATTTCGGCCCTATGTCCAAGGGCCGTCTTCAGCACAATACAATACTATATATATATATAAAAGAACTTACATCAAATTGTGAGAATTAAAACTGAATATAAATACACTTATTAAAACAATTTTTTTTTTAAATATAGCCCTAGCATCCTTACTTCAGCGAAGTTCAACCAGGACTGGCGAAAAGAATGAAATGAAGAAATATAAACTCATTCAAACTAAAGAGAATAAAATGATTAGATGCAATTTCTTAAAGCTAATCTTGCTTGTTTAGCAGCCTGTCTCAAAGGCCTTTTCGTAGTTGGTTCAGTACTATTATAAATTGGTTTAGTAAAATATTTTGTTAGATCATTTTTAATTAAATTTGAGTATAAAGAATTTAGTGAGTATTCCCCCAAGTCCCTGTTCAAAGAAATATCTTTATTTATTTTGAGATTAATTTCAATCGATTCTCGAACCACCTGTTTTATTCCCAAATCATTACTAATGAGTGAAGAGTTTTCAAAAAGTATCATGTGGGACGGATTATTAAATATATGCCAACCTAGAGCAGAATCAAAGGAATTGTTGGAACCATTTGAAATTAAGGCCTTGTCTATGTCATTTTTATGCTGTTGTAACCTTTTGTCTAGATTCTGATGGGTTTCGATATATGGCTTGGCGATATATGTTGGCTTTCGATATATAGTAAAATCCAGTTTATCAGCATTACGAATAATTAATACATCTAAAAACGGTAGTTTATTTTCAATTTCAACTTCAAGGGTGAACTGCAAATTTCGGTCATAAGTGTTAAGATGATCTAAGAAGCCCCGAAGTTCAGCTTCCCCATAATTCCAAAGTGAAATTACGTCATCCATATAACGACCCCAATAGACATGTTTTAGAAAATAAGAATTCAATGCCCAATTCTCAAGATTCTCGACGTAAATATTTGCTAGTAGCACGGATAAAGGTGCCCCCATGGGTAATCCATTTTTTTGCTGATAAAAAGAATCGCGAAATTGAAAATACATAGAAAACTTATTACAAATTTTAACAAGAGTCATTAAAACTTCACAATCAATTCCTGTTGCTGAAGTCTCGATCAAGTGGTAATTTTCTTCTATTTTGTTTTTTAATAATTCCTCTGAAATAGTTACATCTATATTTGTATACATGGAAACAATGTCGAAACTACTAACTATTGTGTTTTCTGAAATACTTGTGTTGCTAAGTTTTTTAATCAAATCTGCCGAGTTATGAATATAGGAATTTTGAGAATACAATAAAGGTTTGAAAGCTGCACAAAGCCATTTTCCAATATTGGCAGCGGGAGCTTTAGTACAAGCTACAATAGGTCTTAAGGGAATACCCTGTTTATGTATTTTTGGTAAACCGTAGAGTTTAGGACAGAAACTACCACGGGGAAAAAATTTATTGTATAGTTGTGGGGTGATTTTACCATTTTGTTTTAGCTGCTTTAATTTATTTATAATATTATTAGTGAACTGATCAGTAGGATCATGAGTTATTGTTTGATATGTAATTGTGTCATTTAAATGCGAAAAAATTTTGTTGTCATAGTCTGTTGTATTCATGACAACAAGTGAATTGCTTTTGTCTGCTTTAGTTATTATAATAGAAGGATCTTTTCGGAGATTAGATAGTATTTTTATGTCATACAAATTTTCCGGTGTGGAATTAGTAGGAGGCTTAAACTTTATTTGGCTATTATAGAGGATATTTATTAGACCAGATCTAACTTCATCCGGGTTAGAGACAGAAGGATAGTGTTTATGCAAAGCGGACTCTAGAGAGGAAACTATATCTGCCACAGGAACCTGTTTCGGTAGAAAAGAAAATTTTGGACCTTTTTCTAGTGTTTCGACTTCCTGGGGTTCCAATGTTTTAGAAGAGAGGTTAACGATAGCAGGCCCAGGAGTGAATCTTGGAGAATAAATACGGTTTCTCATCGAAGATTCATTTCGTAAGCCCTCTAATTTTTTATAGAGGCGTTCCTTGGACAAGCGAAAATCGTGGCTAAACAAATTCCTTTCTAATCTAACAACTTGAGCAAAATCAACGGTGGACAGGTTTTCCAGCAAAAAAGTTTCCAACGATTTTCTCTCTGAAGAAATAATATGTCGTTTCTGTTTTTTGTCCTTAATAATATGGACTAGGGTTTTTAACTGTAGTGTATGGGCAAATTGCGCTTCTTTTCGGGTATTTTGGATTTTACTATATATCGAAAGCCAACACAAAACAATAGATATCTTCACTTTAATTCAAATCACCCCCCACAAGTTAAAAGAGCAGTTGTAATTTCCCTCATTGATCGTGCCCTAAATATTTGCTCCCATTCATATATAAATGCAGAAATAAATTTTATTAGAGATATTCTTTTTGGTAATGGATACCCCATTCCTTTTGTAAATAAAATAATTAGCCGTAGAATAAAAAGACATTCTTGTAAAATCGAAGAAGATACTTCACAATGTGAGGCTATTGATAAGCCCTCAAATATTGTCTATCTTCCGTATATCCCAAAGATTACAACAAAATTAAAAAATATTTGCACAAAAAATAATCTGTACGTAGTTTTTACTAATAATTTTAAAATCATCAATTTCTTAAATTCGGGTAAAGATAAGACCCCAGTTACTCGCCAAAGAGGGGTCTATCAAATACCCTGTGATTGCGGAAAATACTATGTCGGCAGGACCCATCAGAATTTAGACAAAAGGTTACAACAGCATAAAAATGACATAGACAAGGCCTTAATTTCAAATGGTTCCAACAATTCCTTTGATTCTGCTCTAGGTTGGCATATATTTAATAATCCGTCCCACATGATACTTTTTGAAAACTCTTCACTCATTAGTAATGATTTGGGAATAAAACAGGTGGTTCGAGAATCGATTGAAATTAATCTCAAAATAAATAAAGATATTTCTTTGAACAGGGACTTGGGGGAATACTCACTAAATTCTTTATACTCAAATTTAATTAAAAATGATCTAACAAAATATTTTACTAAACCAATTTATAATAGTACTGAACCAACTACGAAAAGGCCTTTGAGACAGGCTGCTAAACAAGCAAGATTAGCTTTAAGAAATTGCATCTAACCATTTTATTCTCTTTAGTTTGAATGAGTTTATATTTCTTCATTTCATGCTTTTCGCCAGTCCTGGTTGAACTTCGCTGAAGTAAGGATGCTAGGGCTATATTTAAAAAAAAAAAAAAGTGTTTTAATAAGTGTTTTTATATTCAGTTTTAATTCTCACAATTTGATGTAAGTTCTTTTATATATATATATATATATATATATAGTATTGTATTGTGCTGAAGACGGCCCTTGGACATAGGGCCGAAATATCTACATAAATAATTTCCATTGTCTTGAAAAAACTTTCCCTATTGTTTCTACGTTGTATTTGTTTGTTATGGAAAGGCAGTGTGGTCTTCGTCGCTATTTTCTTGATAAACAGTTGTAGGTATTGGAGATTACCCCATATACCGGGTTTTAATATATGTCCTTCGCAGTGGAAATCAATGGACGGTTGATCTAATATATGAAAATTCGGATGGGGGATATTTTTCACTTACTGTCCTTTTTATCAATGAAATACCAAAACAGGTTATGACTCCATAAAATTACTTGCAAAAGGCTTAATCTACAGGGTGGGTTAAACTGTAGTTCTTATTTGGAAATTTGAATAAACTATTAATTGGAGAACTTGATTATAGCCTTGGTATTTCGGAAGGAGTTTAGAAATGTATTTTCAAGAAGTTGTAAGTTATCAATCTTTATGATAATTAAATTTAAAAAGTTACAATTTTTGTCTATTAAAAGTAAGAAATAATATTAAAACTTTAAGAGAACATATATTATTCCGTATATATGCCGCCTCCT
The DNA here is from genome assembly GCF_032884065.1 of Artemia franciscana. Classification (NCBI taxonomy): domain Eukaryota; kingdom Metazoa; phylum Arthropoda; class Branchiopoda; order Anostraca; family Artemiidae; genus Artemia; species Artemia franciscana. The sequence goes on along the minus strand of NC_088863.1, from coordinate 59,614,558 downwards.
TTTCAATACATCTCTCTTCACGCTCAAGTTTTAAACAGTTCAAAAAAGTCTCTCTTTAAGAATTTTGAATGAAGTTCTAACTTTAGTGTAAAGAGTGGGGTATCGAGGAGGAGGTATCCCACATATAAACTTCTCAGGTTTTACCGCTTCTCCTCACTTTCAGCTGAAAAAATAGTTTTTCTTAAAATTTAACTTCTGATTTTTTTCGAATAGTATTCCGATAAATACCTCCTCATTCATGGTAATTACCCTAAGGAAGTTCCCCCACATAAAATTCTTTCCCCTTGAACTTGCCATCGTAAAAGTGTGTCATTGCTACAAATCTCCCCCCCCCCCCAAAGAAAAAAGTTCACTGTTCCGGATGAAAATTCTTTTTAGCTTATTCTTCATATTCTTACTAAAAAAAGATACTAATTTTTACTTTATTTCTGATCGTTTATTAATTCATTCCGAAAATTACTTCTATGTTGAAAACTTTTCCAAGATCCCTCCCCTCAATCGATAAGTTTCTCGTAGATAATTCTAATAGATAGTTCTTCATGGATTATTTATAATGAGTTGAATGAGCCAATTTGTATTTGAATTCAGCCAAATTTCCCCCGTGTAAAATTTCTGATGAAAAGTCTACCCCCCCCCCCCCCCCCGAAAAAAAAACTTCCCTTCCAAATGGAAAATCATCCCTGTAGAAAATAGCTCTCTTCCTAAGAATATACCACACTTTCAAAGAATCTGTCACAGTCTTTCCTCTCCGACAAATACACCCCCCCCCAAAAAAAACGTGCAAAATACGCCTTGTTGAAAATAATCACCGGCGAATCTCCCCCTGGAAAATACTTCCTCCCTTAGCAAGTTGGTCTCCAATCCCTTTCGACTTATAATAAAGGACTAGAATACTGGTGGATCCAGGGGACGGGACCATTAGCCCCCCGAGATATATCCCGTGCCCCCTTTTCTTTGTTTGTTTCTTTTTTCACTATTTTTCTTAATAAATTTGTCAATATCGTCAATTATTTAAAACTATCTGATCGGGACTTAAAACAGGAGTTCTAAAGCACAAGATTATTCTAAATATCAGATTTTATTAAGATCTGATCATCCTTTCGTAAGTTACAAATACCTCATTTTTCTAGTTTTTCCGAATTACACCCCCCTCCCAACTCTTTTCTTATATTACCACTCACTCAAGATTACGCTGTGTAAAACTTGTAATTTTTGAAACTATAATTTCTCGTAAATTTCTCAAACTATAAAACTTTTAAATCGTAAACTTGAGTGAGTGGCGTATAAGGCACAAGCACCATTAACGATGTGTAAAACTCAACAACAGCCATTGCTATAGGCACCTACCAACACCATATTCCTCTTTCATAGGGTATTTCATTGAGCCTATGTTTGCCGCTTAAAGCACGAATCCTTAAAGCCGTCAAGACCATTTCTCAAGTGATAGTAACCATCCGCTTCAAACATACCAACAATAAACTCATCCTCATATGGGGTTCCCATCTAGTCTATGTCTACTCCACTTTTTGTAGTCAATTACAGACAGTTGAATTTTTTGTTTCTGGCCCAAATCCCTTGGCTTATAATTGCAAGTTCACTTGCATAAGAGTCGAGGCAGATTGCAGGAGGCCCTTGTAGGCCTTGAATTGGACTCTTATTTCCGTTCATATTCATTTCTTTGGCGGGGTAATCAGTTGTAAATAGATTGCCAAATTTGTCAATGATTTAAAACAAGAGCTCTAAGACACGATATCTATCAAAACATCAAATTTCATTAAGATATGATCACTCCTTTGTAAGTTAAAAATAACTAATTTTTCATAATTAACCATCGCTCCTAATTCCCCCAAGGAGAGCGTATCCGTTCGGGCTATGTCAATCATGTATCTAGGACTTGTGCTTATTTTTCTCACCAAGGTTCATCCCGATCCCTCCACTCTAAGCATCTTCCAAGATTTTAGGCCCCCCGACTGGATCCGGCGACATTGGGGAGGGGGAGCCTAAAATCTTGGAAAACGCTTAGAGTGGATGAATCGGGACGAAACTTGGTGGGGAAAATAAGCACAAGTCCTAAATACGTGATTGATATATCCAGAATGGATCCGCTCTCTTTGGGGGAGTTGGAGGGGTCTAATTATGAAAAATTAAAAAAATGAGGTGTTTTTAACTTACGAAGGAGTAATCGGATCTTAATGAAATCTCATATTTAGAAGGACTTATAACAGAGATCTCTTGTTTTAAATCCTAACCCGAACCAGTGTCATTGGTGGGGGGGCTAAAATCTTAGATAACGCTCACTTAAAGCGGTGAGATCAGGATGAAACTTGGTCGGAAGAGCAAGCACAAGTCCTAGATACAAGCTTGAGATAATCGGACCACATCCGCTTTCTTTGGTTGAGTTGGGAGGGGGGTGTAATTCAGAAAAACTAGAAACATGAGGTATTTGTAACTTACGAACGGATGATCAGATCTTAATAAAATCTGATATTTGGAATAATCTAGTGCTTTAGAACTCCTGTTTTAAGTCCCAATCAGATCCGTGACGTTGGGGGAGTTGGAGGAAGAAACCAGTATTCTTGGAAAACGTGAAAATCGAGGTATCTTACGAATGGGTGATCGGATCTTAATGAAACTTGATATTTAGAAGAATCTTATGTCTCAAATGCTCCATTTTCAATTCGAGTCGGATTTGGGGACATAGAGGGTCGGAAATATTGTCAAACAGAAACATTGAAAAACACAGAGTGGAGAGATCGGGATAAAACTTGATGGGAAGAATAAGCACAAGTTATAGATACAAGTGATTGACATAATCGGAACAGATTCGTTCTCTTTGAGGGACCTGGGGGTTTTTAATTTGGAGAAATTAGAAAAAATGAGGTAGTTTTAACTTAATAATGGGTAATCCGATCTTAATGAAATTTGAGTTTCAGAAGGATATCGTGTCTCAGAGCTCTTATTTTATATTCCGACCGGATCCAGTAACATTAGAGGGAGCTGGAGGGGAACACCTAAAATCTTGGAAAACCCTTAGAGTGGAGGGATCCGAATGTAACTTGGTGGGTAGAATAAGTAAATGTCGTAGATGCGTGATTGATGTAACCGGAATGGATCAGCTCTCTTTGGGGGAGTTAGGGGGTTGAAGTGCTTTAGCGAGTTCGGTGCTTCTGGACGTGCTAGGACGATTAAAATTGGTATGTCAGGGACCTGCACAAATTGACTTGATTCTGTTGTAGAATGTTCCCTGATTTTACAACATGGGGGAGGGGCTGAAGAGAGGGGAAAAATTAGAAAAAATGAGATATTTTTAACTTACGAGTGGGTGATTGGACCTTAATGAATTTTTGATATTTAGAAGGACCTAGTGTCTCAGAGCTCTTGTTTTAAATCCCGACCGGCAGTAAGCCTCTGATTTTCCTTTTAAAACAATCTATTGATTCTTAGAATTTTGCTAGAGCTCATACTATATGGGCTCTTGGCTCTTCCAACTTCGTCACAAGTGCCATATGACCTTTTAACTCTTGTTAAAATAGAATTGGGAAAGCTGACTCTTCATTGTGCTTCTGCGAGTCTAACGGAAACATGTAATCATGTAATTATAGAGCAAAATCATGGGGGGGGGGGTCAATGTGACAGGGACGCCAAGGAGCAAAATCTTAGGGAAAGCTGAATGTCACAAAGGTGCCAATAATTGACGATATTGACAAATTTATTAAGAAAAATAGTGAAAAAAGAAACAAACAAAGAAAAGGGGCACGGGAGATATCTCGGGGGGTTAAGGGTCCCGTCCCCTGGATCCACCAGTATTCTAGTCCTTTATTATAAGTCGAAAGGGATTGGAGACCAACTTGCTAAGGGAGGGAGTATTTTCCAGGGGGAGATTCGCCGGTGATTATTTTCAACAAGGCGTATTTTGCACGTTTTTTTTTTTTTGGGGGGGGGGGGTGTATTTGTCAGAGAGGAAAGACTGTGACAGATTCTTTGAAAGTGTGGTATATTCTTAGGAAGAGAGATATTTTCTACAGGGATGATTTTCCATTTGGAAGGGAAGTTTTTTTTTTTTTTTTGGGGGGGGGGTAGACTTTTCATCAGAAATTTTACACGGGGGAAATTTGGCTGAATTCAAATACAAATTTGCTCATTCAACTCATGATAAATAATCCAAGAAGAACTATCTATTAGAATTATCTACGAGAAACTTATCGATTGAGGGGAGGGATCTTGGAAAAGTTTTCAACATAGAAGTAATTTTCGGAATGAATTTATAAACGATCAGAAATAAAGTAAAAATTAGTATCTTTTTTTAGTAAGAATATGAAGAATAAGCTAAAAAGAATTTTTCATCCGGAACAGTGAACTTTTTTTTTTGGGGGGGGGGATTTGTAGCAATGACACACTTTTACGATGGCAAGTTCATGGGGGAAGAATTTTTTGTGGGGGAACTTCCTTAGGGTAATTACCATGAATGAGGAGGTATTTATCGGAATACTATTCGAAAAAAATCAGAAGTTAAATTTTAAGAAAAACTATTTTTTTCAGCTGAAAGTGAGGAGAAGCGCTAAAACCTGAGAAGTTTATATGTGGGATGCCTCCTCCTCGATACCCCACTCTTTAAACTAAAGTTAGACCTTCATTCAAAATTCTTAAAGAGAGACTTTTTTTAAATTGTTTAAAACTTGAGCGTGAAGAGAGATGTATTGAAAAGGAGGCGGCATATATACGGAATAATATATGTTCTCTTAAAGTTTTAATATTATTTCTTACTTTTAGTAGACAAAAATTGTAACTTTTTATATTTAATTATCATAAAGATTGATAACTTACAACTTCTTGAAAATACATTTCTAAACTCCTTCCGAAATACCAAGGCTATAATCAAGTTCTCCAATTAATAGTATATTCAAATTTCCAAATAAGAACTACAGTTTAACCCACCCTGTAGATTAAGCCCGATGTCCCGCTGAATTAAAACATTAAAATTAACTACAGATATGCGTGTCCGATTGCAAAACGATGACTCTGGTCAAACATTTTCAGATCAATTGCTGGCAATTGGAAAGGGAAAGCTCGCAGTAGACTCAATTTCAGGACGTATACAACTACCTGCTGAATTCTGTAATTTAGTGACGTCCAAAAGCGAATTGGTTGAAAAAGTATTTCTGAATATTCTAACCAATTATAAAAATTATAAATGGCTAATCGAACGAGTGATTCTTTCAGCCAAGAATATAGACGTCCACGAAATCAACAATATTGTTTTGACCAAGATTCGAGACCAGGCAGTCCTTTACAAGTCAGTCGACACAGTTCTGGAACCAAATGAAGCGGTTAATTACCCATCCGAATTTCAAATTCCCTGGATCTCCCAGGGTTTCCACCACACTTGTTAGAACTAAAAATAGGAGTACCAATAATATTGTTACAAAATGTCAACCCACCAAAGCTTTGCAATGGCACGCCACTTACCGTAAAAAAACAATGGAAAGTGTAATAGAGGCAACAATCTTGACAGAGCCTTTTGAGGGTGAGGCTCTGCTTATTCCTTGTATTCTTAGCAATTTAATAAAATTGAAAGAGCTTCAATCTGAATACCTGATTAAGATTGAGTGAGAGAAAATGAAAAAGAACTGAAATCTTTTTTTTTGTTTTTTAAAATGATTGCCATTGTTCTTAGTTTTTTCTTTTTTCCTTTTTATTTTTTCCTTTTTTCAGTTTTTTCTTTTTTTCTTTTTTTCTTTTTTAATTTTAGTTTTTTCTTTTTTCTTTTTCTTTTTTTCTTTTTCTCTAGTTTTTGTCTTTTTTTTTTTATTCTTTTTGTTTATTTTTTAGTTGTTTAGTTTTTCTTTTTTAGTTCTTTTTTTTCTTTTTTTTTTATTATTTTTTATTTTATTTTTAGTTTTTTTTCAGTGTTTTTATTCTTTTTTAGTTTTTTTTATGTTTCTTAGGTTTTTCCTTTATTTTAGTTTTTTCATTTTAGTTTCATCTTTTTTTATTTCGTATTCTTTTTTAGTTTTTCTCTTTTTTTTATTTATTTTTAATTTTTAGTTTTTTTAGTTTTCATTCTTTTTTGCTTTTTAGTTTTTTTTTAGTTTTATCTTTTTTTGTTTTTTTAGTTTTTTTTTGTTTTTTTCTTCTTACTTTTAGTTTGTTTTATTCTTTTAGTTTTCTTTTTCTTCTTTAATTTTCAGTTTTTTCTCCTTTCTTAGTTATTCTTTTTTTAGTTTTTTTCTTTTCTAGGCGTTTTGTCAGCGGAAATAACAATTTTATGCGCATCAGTAGGCATCAAATCGATTGCTGTTTTGAACAGGTGCACTAAATTATTATTTTCGTGGAAAAGATGTTGCAATTGAGAAACGATAGTCCTTTCAACGTCGGGAGAAATTTCGTAACGTGTATTCAATTTAGAATTTCTATCACTGATGAAGTAGGCCTACAGTTGTAATAATTTATTCTCACCTGAGAATGGTAGAAGGGACCCTGCTCTATGATAAATTTGTCCTTTAACTTTGAAGGCAGGCATAATTTGATCTTGATTTTCGATTTGGGCACCAAACGACGTAATTTGTACTTCTATTTTCTGTCCAATTGCAAAACGATCAATTATTATTCCTCGGATTCCCATGATTCCAAAGGATCTGTTTTCCAATTTAAAAGATTGCAATACTTATTCTATGGCACAAATCCTTTGCAACCACGTTTAAAAAAATTATTTATAATGTATATTTGTTACTAGTAAACACTTCCTTTAACCCTGATAGCTGGCCTTGCAACGGTAAGCTTTGAACCTGAATACCTATGCATATAGCACAAGGTCTGATCCGCTTTACCATCACAAGGTTTTAATAATTATGTACAATCTTGTATATGATATTTCATGTTATTGTTACCAACCTGCGTCAGGTGGCTTGGTGCTGTGGTGAGTAATTAGTAGTAGTAGAAGTAGTTACTTACTAATACAACTAAGAAAAGCCATAGGTTTTATTCTATTTGTTATTATCTTTGAAAAACGTATCTTGTCAAGTATTAGGCTACTATATAGCACATTGAACATGACTATTTGACTCTATACTTTGGGTAAGGGGTTATCAAAGTTTAAGTCAATATATTGTAATTAGTTTCAAATCAAGTAAGGTCTATAAGGCTATCAAGGCTATAGAGATAGATGATGTGAACTTAGTAAAGAACAACCAACAGTCTGTAGTAACTGAAAGCTAACACAATAAAAGTATCTGTTGAATACAACACCAGCATATATTGAATAGTTGCTGATGCGCATAAAATTGTTATTTCCGCTGACAAAACGCCTAGAAAAGTAAAAAACTAAAAAAAGAATAACTAAGAAAGGAGAAAAAACTGAAAATTAAAGAAGAAAAAGAAAACTAAAAGAATAAAACAAACTAAAAGTAAGAAGAAAAAAAACAAAAAAAAACTAAAAAAAAACAAAAAAAGATAAAACTAAAAAAAACTAAAAAGCAAAAAAGAATGAAAACTAAAAAAACTAAAAATTAAAAATAAATAAAAAAAAAGAAAAACTAAAATAGAATACGAATTAAAAAAAGAAGAAACTAAAAAAAGAAAAAACTAAAATAAAGGAAAAACATAAGAAACATAAAAAAAACTAAAAAAGAATAAAAAAACTGAAAAAAAACAAAAAAAAACTAAAAAAAAATAAAAAATAATGAAAAAAAAAGAAAAAAAATAACTAAAAAAGAAAACTAAACAACTAAAAAATAAACAAAAAGAATAAAAATAAAAAAGACAAAAACTAGAGAAAAAAAAAGGAAAAAGAAAAAAGAAAAAACTAAAATTAAAAAAGAAAAAAAGAAAAAAAAAACTGAAAAAAGGAAAAAATAAAAAGGAAAAAAGAAAAAACTAAGCACAATGGCAATCATTTTTAAAAACTAAAAAAAAGATTTCAGTTCTTTTTCATTTTCTCTCACTCAATCTTAATCAGGTATTCAGATTGAAGCTCTTTCAATTTTATTAAATTGCTAAGAATACGAGGAATAAGCAGAGCCTCACCCTCAAAAGGCTCTGTCAAGATTGTTGCCTCTATTACGCTTTCCATTGTTTTTGTTTACTGTAAGTGGCGTGCCATTGCAAAGCTTTGGTGGGTTGACATTTTGTAACAATATTATTGGTACTCCTATTTTTAGTTCTAACACATGTGGTGGAAACCCTGGGAGATCCAGGGAATTTGAAATTCAGATGGGTAATTAACCGCTTCATTTGGTTCCAGAACTGTGTCGACTGACTTGTAAAGGACTGCCTGGTCTCGAATCTTGGTCAAAACAATATTGTTGATTTCGTGGACGTCTATATTCTTGGCTGAAAGAATCACTCATTCAACTAGCCATTTATGATTTTTATAATTGGTTAGAATATTCAGAAATACTTTTTCAACCAATTCACTTTTGGACGTCACTAAATTACAGAATTCAGCAGGTAGTTGTATACGTCCTGAAATTGAGTCTACTGCGAGCTTTCCCTTTCCAATTGCCAGGAATTGATCTGAAAATGTTTGACAAGAGTCATCATTTTGCAATCGGACACGCATATCTGTAGTTAATTTTAATGTTTTAATTCAGTGGGACATCGGGACACAAATGACGACCTGGACACCGGGAAATAGGGAATATAAATGATGACTGGGACACTCAAAGTGAAAGCGACCGGGACACAGGGAATTTTCGATTAGTAATCATCATCAACAAAGTACCGGGACACAAATGACGACCAGGACACAAATGACGACCAGGACACAAATTACGACCGGTACACAGGGAATATAAATGACGACCGCGACACTCAAAGAGAAATTACATACTAGGACACTGGGACCCAAATAACGACCGGGAGATATAAATGACGACCGGGACATTCAAACATAAATTACAGACCGGGACACCGGGACACAGATGACGACCGAGACACCGGGACACAGGGAATATAAATGACGACTGGGACGCTCAAAGAGAAATTACAGACTGGGACACAAATGACGACCGGGATACTGGGAATATAAATGACGACCGGGATACAGGGACACAACTACAACGGGGATGCCGGGGGCACAGGGGGATATATAAATGACGACAGGGACTCAAAGAATGTTTGATTAGCAATCACCATCAACAAAGCTCAAGGGCAATCATTAGAATAATGAGCTATAGATCTGAATACGGATTGTTTTTCCCATGGACAATTTTATGTTGCATGTTCAAGAGTCGGTAAACCTGACAAACTATTTATGTGCACAGACAGTGGGACATCGAAGAATGGAGACTCTCGAAAACAGGCATGAGCCCTTCATGGCATGTTAGAAAACAAGTTTCTTGCGGCCATGCCAATTTGATTAAAAAAGGTACAAATATCGAATCCGGGCACGTCTTAGACCAGACATTACCAAACTTGTTTTGGTGATGTCCCTTATAGGAAGGTGATGGGATAATCAGAAAATACGTCACAAGACTTGTTTTGTTAATAAGAATAAAGTGGTAGCCTTGGATGTCTCTTGTTTTAGCTTTTGGCATGGATATAAAGGCGTATCTATCAAATATACAGGTAGTAGGTACTTCGAATAGAAGATGGCGTATGAGAGATGAATCTCTGATGTTTAAGTGGTATTTTGAAGTCTAATATTAATGTGTCAAACCTTTAACAGGTCTTGATAAACAGTTGTAGGTACTGGAGATTACCCCATATACCGGGTTTTAATATATGTCCTTCGCAGTGGAAATCAATGGACGGTAGATCTAATATATGAAAATTCGGATGGGGGATATTTTTCACTTACTGTCCTTTTTATCAATAAAATACCAAAACAGGTTATGACTCCATAAAATTACTTGCAAAAGGCTTAATCTACAGGGTGGGTTAAACTGTAGTTCTTATTTGGAAATTTGAATAAACTATTAATTGGAGAACTTGATTCTAGCCTTGGTATTTCGGAAGGAGTTTAGAAATGTATTTTCAAGAAGTTGTAAGTTATCAATCTTTATGATAATTAAATTTAAAAAGTTACAATTTTTGTCTATTAAAAGTAAGAAATAATATTAAAACTTTAAGAAAACATATATTATTCCGTATATATGCCGCCTCCTTTTCAATACATCTCTCTTCACGCTCAAGTTTTAAACACTTTAAAAAAGTCTCTCTTTAAGAATTTTGAATGAAGGTCTAACTTTAGATTAAAAAGTGGGGTATCGAAGAGGAGGCATCCCACATATAAACTTCTCAGGTTTTAGCGCTTCTCCTCACTTTCAGCTGAAAAAATAGTTTTTCTTAAAATTTAACTTCTGATTTTTTTCGAATAGTATTCCGATAAATACCTCCTCATTCATGGTAATTACCCTAAGAAAGTTCCCCCACATAAAATTCTTCCCCCATGAACTTGCCATCGTAAAAGTGTGTCATTGCTACAAATCTCCCCCCCCCCCAAAGAAAAAAGTTCACTGTTCCGGATGAAAATTCTTTTTAGCTTATTCTTCATATTCTTACTTAAAAAAAGATACTAATTTTTACTTTATTTCTGATCGTTTATTAATTCATTCCGAAAATTACTTCTATGTTGAAAACTTTTCCAAGATCCCTCCCCTCAATCGATAAGTTTCTCGTAGATAATTCTAATAGATAGTTCTTCATGGATTATTTATAATGAGTTGAATGAGCAAATTTGTATTTGAATTCAGCCAAATTTCCCCCGTGTAAAATTTCTGATGAAAAGTCTACCCCCCCCCCCCCGAAAAAAAAACTTCCCTTCCAAATGGAAAATCATCCCTGTAGAAAATAGCTCTCTTCCTAAGAATATACCACACTTTCAAAGAATCTGTCACAGTTTTTCCTCTCCGACAAATACACCCCCCCCCCCAAAAAAAAAAATGTGCAAAATACGCCTTGTTGAAAATAATCACCGGCGAATCTCCCCCTGGAAAATACTTCCTCCCTTAGCAAGTTGGTCTCCAATCCCTTTCGACTTAGAATAAAGGACTAGAATACTGGTGGATCCAGGGGACGGGACCATTAGCCCCCCGAGATATATCCCGTGCCCCCTTTTCTTTGTTTGTTTCTTTTTTCACTATTTTTCTTAATAAATTTGTCAATATCGTCAATTATTTAAAACTATCTGATCGGGACTTAAAACAGGAGTTCTAAAGCACAAGATTATTCTAAATATCAGATTTTATTATGATCTGATCATCCTTTCGTAAGTTACAAATACCTCATTTTTCTAGTTTTTCCGAATTACACCCCCTTCCCAACTCTTCTTATATTACCACTCACTCAAGATTACGCTGTGTAAAACTTGTAATTTTTGAAACTATAATTTCTCGTAAATTTCTCAAACTTGAGTGAGTGGCGTATAAGGGACAAGCACCATTAACGATGTGTAAAACTCAACAACAGCCATTGCTATAGGCACCTACCAACACCATATTCCTCTTTCATAGGGTATTTCATTGAGCCTATGTTTGCCGCTTAAAGCACGAATCCTTAAAGCCGTCAAGACCATTGCTCAAGTGATAGTAACCATCTGCTTCACACATACCAACAATATACTCATCCTCATATGGGGTTCCCATCTAGTCTATGTCTACTCCACTTTTTGTAGTCAATTACAGACAGTTGAATTGTTTGTTTCTGGCCCAAATCCCTTGGCTTATAATTGCAAGTTCACTTGCATAAGAGTCGAGGCAGATTGCAGGAGGCCCTTGTAGGCCTTGAATCGGACTCTTATTTCCGTTCATATTCATTTCTTTGGCGGGGTAATCAGTTGTAAATAGATTGCCAAATTTGTAAATGATTTAAAACAAGAGCTCTAAGACACGATATCTATCAAAACATCAAATTTCATTAATATATGATCACTCCTTCGTAAGTTAAAAATAACTAATTTTTCATAATTAACCATCGCCCCTAATTCCCCCAAGGAGAGCGTATCCGTTCGGGCTATGTCAATCATGTATCTAGGACTTGTGCTTATTTTTCTCACCAAGGTTCATCCCGATCCCTCCACTCTAAGCATCTTCCAAGATTTTAGGCCCCCCGACTGGATCCGGCGACATTGGGGAGGGGGAGCCTAAAATCTTGGAAAACGCTTAGAGTGGATGAATCGGGACGAAACTTGGTGGGGAAAATAAGCACAAGTCCTAAATACGTGATTGATATATCCAGAATGGATCCGCTCTCTTTGTGGGAGTTGGAGGGGGTCTAATTATAAAAAATAAAAAAAATGAGGTGTTTTTAACTTACGAAGGAGTAATCGGATCTTAATGAAATCTCATATTTAGAAGGTTTTATAACATAGACCTCTTGTTTTAAATCCTAACCCGAACCAGTGTCATTGGCGGGGGGGCTAAAATCTTAGATAACGCTCGCTTAAAGCGGTGAGATCAGGATGAAACTTGGTCGGAAGAACAAGCACAAGTCCTAGATACGAGATTGAGATAATCGGACCACATCCGCTTTCTTTGGTTGATTTGGGAGAGGGGTGTAATTCAGAAAAACTAGAAAAATGAGGTATTTGTAACTTACGAACGGATGATCAGATCTTAATAAAATCTAATATTTGGAATAATCTTGTGCTTTAAAACTCCTGTTTTAAGTCCCGATCAGATCCGGTGACGTTGGGGGAGTTGGAGGAAGAAACCAGTATTCTTGGAAAACGTGAAAATCGAGGTATCTTACGAATGGGTGATCGGATCTTAATGAAACTTGATATTTAGAAGAATCTTATGTCTCAAATGCTCCATTTTCAATTCGAGTCGGATTTGGGGACATAGAGGGTCGGAAATATTGTCAAACAGAAACATTGAAAAACACAGAGTGGAGAGATCGGGATAAAACTTGATGGGAAGAATAAGCACAAGTTATAGATACAAGTGATTGACATAATCGGAACAGATTCGTTCTCTTTGAGGGACCTGGGGGTTTTTAATTTGGAAAAATTAGAAAAAATGAGGTAGTTTTAACTTAATAATGGGTAATCCGATCTTAATGAAATTTGAGTTTTAGAAGGATATCGTGTCTCAGAGCTCTTATTTTATATTCCGACCGGATCCAGTAACATTAGAGGGAGCTGGAGGGGAACGCCTAAAATCTTGGAAAACCCTTAGAGTGGAGGGATCCGAATGTAACTTGATGGGTAGAATAAGTAAATGTCGTAGATGCGTGATTGATGTAACCGGAATGGATCAGCTCTCTTTGGGGGAGTTAGGGGGTTGAAGTGCTTTAGCGAGTTCGGTGCTTCTGGACGTGCTAGGACGATTAAAATTGGTATGTCAGGGACCTGCACAAATTGACTTGATTCTGTTGTAAAATGTTCCCTGATTTTACAACATGGGGGAGGGGCTGAAGAGAGGGGAAAAATTAGAAAAAATGAGATATTTTTAACTTACGAGTGGGTGATTGGACCTTAATGAATTTTTGATATTTAGAAGGACCTAGTGTCTCAGAGCTCTTGTTTTAAATCCCGACCGGCAGTAAGCCTCTGATTTTCCTTTTAAAACAATCTATTGATTCTTAGAATTTTGCTAGAGCTCATACTATATGGGCTCTTGGCTCTTCCAACTTCGTCACAAGTGCCATATGACCTCTTAGCTCTTGTTAAAATAGAATTGGGAAAGCTGACTCTTCATTGTGCTTCTGCGAGTCTAACGGAAACATGTAATCATGTAATTATAGAGCAAAATCATGGGGGGGGGGTCAATGTGACAGGGACGCCAAGGAGCAAAATCTTAGGGAAAGCTGAATGTCACAAAGGTGCCAATAATTGACGATATTGACAAATTTATTAAGAAAAATAGTGAAAAAAGAAACAAACAAAGAAAAGGGGCACGGGAGATATCTCGGGGGGTTAAGGGTCCCGTCCCCTGGATCCACCAGTATTCTAGTCCTTTATTATAAGTCGAAAGGGATTGGAGACCAACTTGCTAAGGGAGGGAGTATTTTCCAGGGGGAGATTCGCCGGTGATTATTTTCAACAAGGCGTAATTTGCACGTTTTTTTTGTTTTTTTTTTGGGGGGGGGTGTATTTGTCAGAGAGGAAAGACTGTGACAGATTCTTTGAAAGTGTGGTATATTCTTAGGAAGAGAGATATTTTCTACAGGGATGATTTTCCATTTGGAAGGGAAGTTTTTTTTTTTTTTTGGGGGGGGGGTAGACTTTTCATCAGAAATTTTACACGGGGGAAATTTGGCTGAATTCAAATACAAATTTGCTCATTCAACTCATGATAAATAATCCAAGAAGAACTATCTATTAGAATTATCTACGAGAAACTTATCGATTGAGGGGAGGGATCTTGGAAAAGTTTTCAACATAGAAGTAATTTTTGGAATGAATTTATAAACGATCAGAAATAAAGTAAAAATTTGTATCTTTTTTTAGTAAGAATATGAAGAATAAGCTAAAAAGAATTTTTCATCCGGAACAGTGAACTTTTTTTTTTGGGGGGGGGGGGATTTGTAGCAATGACACACTTTTACGATGGCAAGTTCACGGGGGAAGAATTTTATGTGGGGGAACTTCCTTAGGGTAATTACCATGAATGAGGAGGTATTTATCGGAATACTATTCGAAAAAAATCAGAAGTTAAATTTTAAGAAAAACTATTTTTTCAGCTGAAAGTGAGGAGAAGCGCTAAAACCTGAGAAGTTTATATGTGGGATGCCTCCTCCTCGATACCCCACTCTTTAAACTAAAGTTAGACCTTCATTCAAAATTCTTAAAGAGAGACTTTTTTTAAAGTGTTTAAAACTTGAGCGTGAAGAGAGATGTATTGAAAAGGAGGCGGCATATATACGGAATAATATATGTTCTCTTAAAGTTTTAATATTATTTCTTACTTTTAGTAGACAAAAATTGTAACTTTTTAAATTTAATTATCATAAAGATTGATAACTTACAACTTCTTGAAAATACATTTCTAAACTCCTTCCGAAATACCAAGGCTATAATCAAATTCTCCAATTAATAGTATATTCAAATTTCCAAATAAGAACTACAGTTTAACCCACCCTGTAGATTAAGCCTGATGTCCCGCTGAATTAAAACATTAAAATTAACTACAGATATGCGTGTCCGATTGCAAAACGATGACTCTGGTCAAACATTTTCAGATCAATTGCTGGCAATTGGAAAGGGAAAGCTCGCAGTAGACTCAATTTCAGGACGTATACAACTACCTGCTGAATTCTGTAATTTAGTGACGTCCAAAAGTGAATTGGTTGAAAAAGTATTTCTGAATATTCTAACCAATTATAAAAATCATAAATGGCTAATCGAACGAGTGATTCTTTCAGCCAAGAATATAGACGTCCACGAAATCAACAATATTGTTTTGACCAAGATTCGAGACCAGGCAGTCCTTTACAAGTCAGTCGACACAGTTCTGGAACCAAATGAAGCGGTTAATTACCCATCCGAATTTCAAATTCCCTGGATCTCCCAGGGTTTCCACCACACTTGTTAGAACTAAAAATAGGAGTACCAATAATATTGTTACAAAATGTCAACCCACCAAAGCTTTGCAATGGCACGCCACTTACCGTAAAAAAACAATGGAAAGCGTAATAGAGGCAACAATCTTGACAGAGCCTTTTGAGGGTGAGGCTCTGCTTATTCCTCGTATTCTTAGCAATTTAATAAAATTGAAAGAGCTTCAATCTGAATACCTGATTAAGATTGAGTGAGAGAAAATGAAAAAGAACTGAAATCTTTTTTTTAGTTTTTTAAAATGATTGCCATTGTGCTTAGTTTTTTCTTTTTTCCTTTTTATTTTTTCCTTTTTTCAGTTATTTCTTTTTTTTCTTTTTTTCTTTTTTAATTTTAGTTTTTTCTTTTTTCTTTTTCTTTTTTTCTTTTTCTCTAGTTTTTGTCTTTTTTATTTTTATTCTTTTTGTTTATTTTTTAGTTTTTTAGTTTTTCTTTTTTAGTTGTTTAGTTTTTCTTTTTTAGTTCTTTTTTTTTCTTTTTTTTTTCATTATTTTTTATTTTATTTTTAGTTTTTTTTTTCAGTGTTTTTATTCTTTTTTAGTTTTTTTTATGTTTCTTATGTTTTTCCTTTATTTTAGTTTTTTCATTTTAGTTTCTTCTTTTTTTTAATTCGTATTCTTTTTTAGTTTTTCTCTTTTTTTTTATTTATTTTTATTTTTTAGTTTTTTTAGTTTTCATTCTTTTTTGCTTTTTAGTTTTTTTTAGTTTTATCTTTTTTTGTTTTTTTTAGTTTTTTTTTGTTTTTTTCTTCTTACTTTTAGTTTGTTTTATTCTTTTAGTTTTCTTTTTCTTCTTTAATTTTCAGTTTTTTCTCCTTTCTTAGTTATTCTTTTTTTAGTTTTTTTCTTTTCTAGGCGTTTTGTCAGCGGAAATAACAATTTTATGCGCATCAGTAGGCATCAAATCGATTGCTGTTTTGAACAGGTGCACTAAATTATTATTTTCGTGGAAAAGATGTTGCAATTGAGAAACGATAGTCCTTTCAACGTCGGGAGAAATTTCGTAACGTGTATTCAATTTAGAATTTCTATCACTGATGAAGTAGGCCTACAGTTGTAATAATTTATTCTCACCTGAGAATGGTAGAAGGGACCCTGCTCTATGATAAATTTGTCCTTCAACTTTGAAGGCAGGCATAATTTGATCTTGATTTTCAATTTGGGCACCAAACGACGTCATTTGTACTTCTATTTTCTGTCCAATTGCAAAACGATCAATTATTATTCCTCGGATTCCCATGATTCCAAAGGATTTGTTTTCCAATTTAAAAGATTGCAATACTTATTCTATGGCACAAATCCTTTGCAACCACGTTTAAAAAAATTATTTATAATGTATATTTGTTACTAGTAAACACTTCCTTTAACCCTGATAGCTGGCCTTGCAACGGTAAGCTTTGAACCTGAATACCTATGCATATAGCACAAGGTCTGATCCGCTTTACCATCACAAGGTATTAATAATTATGTACAATCTTGTATATGATATTTCATGTTATTGTTACCAACCTGCGTCAGGTGGCTTGGTGCTGTGGTGAGTAATTAGTAGTAGTAGAAGTAGTTACTTACTAATACAACTAAGAAAAGCCATAGGTTTTATTCTATTTGTTATTATCTTTGAAAAACGTATCTTGTCAAGTATTAGGCTACTATATAGCACATTGAACATGACTATTTGACTCTATACTTTGGGTAAGGGGAATCAAAGTTTAAGTCAATATATTGTAATTAGTTTCACATCAAGTAAGGTCTATAAGGCTATCAAGGCTATAGAGATAGATGATGTGAACTTAGTAAAGAACAACCAACAGTCTGTAGTAACTGAAAGCTAACACAATAAAAGTATCTGTTGAATACAACACCAGCATATATTGAATAGTTGCTGATGCGCATAAAATTGTTATTTCCGCTGACAAAACGCCTAGAAAAGAAAAAAACTAAAAAAAGAATAACTAAGAAAGGAGAAAAAACTGAAAATTAAAGAAGAAAAAGAAAACTAAAAGAATAAAACAAACTAAAAGTAAGAAGAAAAAAAACAAGAAAAAACTAAAAAAAAAACGAAAAAAGATAAAACTAAAAAAAACTAAAAAGCAAAAAAGAAAGAAAACTAAAAAAACTAAAAATTAAAAATAAATAAAAAAAAAGAAAAACTAAAATAGAATACGAATTAAAAAAAGAAGAAACTAAAAAAAGAAAAAACTAAAATAAAGGAAAAACATAAGTAACATAAAAAAAAACTAAAAAAGAATAAAAAAACTGAAAAAAAAACAAAAAAAAAACTAAAAATAAAATAAAAAATAATGAAAAAAAAGAAAAAAAATAACTAAAAAAGAAAAACTAAACAACTAAAAAATAAACAAAAAGAATAAAAATAAAAAAGACAAAAACTAGAGAAAAAGAAAAAAAGAAAAAGAAAAAAGAAAAAACTAAAATTAAAAAAGAAAAAAAGAAAAAAAAGAAAAAACTGAAAAAAGGAAAAAATAAAAAGGAAAAAAGAAAAAACTAAGCACAATGGCAATCATTTTAAAAAACTAAAAAAAAGATTTCAGTTCTTTGAATTTGGACACTGGGACCCAAATAACGACCGGGAGATATAAATGACGACCGGGACATTCAAACATAAATTAAAGACCGGGACACCGGGACACAGATGACGACCGAGACACCGGGACACAGGGAATATAAATGACGACTGGGACGCTCAAAGAGAAATTACAGACTGGGACACAATTGACGACCGGGATACTGGGAATATAAATGACGACTGGGATACTGGGAATATAAATGACGACCGGAACACAGGGACACAACTACAACGGGGATGCCGGGGGCACAGGGGGATTTATAAATGACGACAGGGACTCAAAGAATGTTTGATTAGCAATCACCATCAACAAAGCTCAAGGCAATAATTAGAATAATGAGCTATAGATCTGAATACGGATTGTTTTTCCCATGGACAATTTTATGTTGCATGTTCAAGAGTCGGTAAACCTGACAAACTATTTATGTGCACAGACAGTGGGACATCGAAGAATGGAGACTCTCAAAAACAGGCATGAGCCCTTCATGGCATGTTTGAAAACAAGTTTCTTGCGGCCATGCCAATTTGATTAAAAAAGGTACAAATATCGAATCCGGGCACGTCTTAGACCTGACATCACCAAACTTGTTTTGGTGATGTTCCTAATAGGAAGGTGATGGGATAATCAGAAAATACGTCACAAGACTTGTTTTGTTAATAAGAATAAAGTGGTAGCCTTGGATGTCTCTTGTTTTAGCTTTTGGCATGGATATAAAGGCGTATCTATCAAATATACGGGTAGTAGGTACTTCGAATAGAAGATGGTATATGAGAGATGAATCTCTGATGTTTAAGTGGTATTTTGAAGTCTAATATTAATGTGTCAAACCTTTAACAGGTCTTGATAAACAGTTATAGGTACTGGAGAGTACCCCATATACCGGGTTTTAATATATGTCCTTCGCAGTGGAAATCAATGGACGGTAGATCTAATATATGAAAATTCGGATGGGGGATATTTTTCACTTACTGTCCTTTTTATCAATAAAATACCAAAACAGGTTATGACTCCATAAAATTACTTGCAAAAGGCTTAATCTACAGGGTGGGTTAAACTGTAGTTCTTATTTGGAAATTTGAATAAACTATTAATTGAGGAATTTGATTATAGCCTTGGTATTTCGGAAGGAGTTTAGAAATGTATTTTCAAGAAGTTGTAAGTTATCAATCTTTATGATAATTAAATTTAAAAAGTTACAATTTTTGTCTATTAAAAGTAAGAAATAATATTAAAACTTTAAGAAAGTGTTAAAGTGTCCTGGAAAGCACTGAAAATCTTGTTGTTTCCAAGTTTTTAGAAACTCAGAGCCCTAAGGTCCTTCCGCAGTGGGAGCCTAGCGTTAAAAATTATTTGGGGCAAGATCTCCTAAAAATAATGTACTATTATATGTTATACTGCACATAAATAACTAAAGTATGAAATGAATTTCTCATTCAAATGAATCTTTCAGCATGTTGCCTACACTAATTGTTCATATTATTTGCAAATTTTACACGTTAGGGACAAAATATGCCCCCCATCCTCCACCTTTTGCAAGTATTCAGAAGCTGTAAAATTTTATACAACGGCTACAGATAAATTCAAAATTATTGTCTCTCTCAAAAAGTTTACTGTTTGGCTTTTTGATCAATTTGCAATGATATATCGTCAGTCGGATATCAAAAGTCACCATAGGTCTAAATTTTCACAAGAGGAAAAAGAAAACCTCAAAACTGTTCTATTTTCTCATCCAGTAACCGTAAAACAAAAACCGATTGATTTGTAAAACCAGTACACATCAATCCGTTTTGTTTTACGGTTGTCAGAGGGAGAAAAAAGTTGTAAGTTTTTTTTGCTCTTCTGAAAATATACATAATGGATATGATATTTTTTGATACCCGACTAACGATGTGCAACTTTATGATCTTACTAAGCCTTACTTCTTGGCAAGTACGCATTAATTTGTTGAGAGCTTACCTTATGGGGCATGGACAAATAAAAAAAGACACTAGAACAAGCAAATTATGTACAAAGCCTGGACAAATTATGGAGCATCTAAGATTCTAAAGCTTTGGAAGCCGAGGCTTGACCCCCCCCCCGCCCCCTCTGTTCTTTTGACTGGATTTAAGTATTTTTGACTGTAAAGAAATTAATTAGATATTAAAATTAAGATGTGTACGTATGCAATTAAATACAGCACACTTCTTCTGGATTCAGATAAAAAGTGTGCTGAAATTTGTATATCAAAAGGAAGCTTTTATATAAAATGAAAAGAATGATTAAAACAAGTGATCTATCGCATGGTTATATCCTGGTCACATGGTAACTGTCCCTATTTTCTGTCCTGCTCTCTAAGAAAGACTACATGAGTTTTCTCATTTAGGTTGTGGCACATAGCATTTTATTTGGGACAAATTAAACTGCAATGCGCCAAATCGCCATCTTAAAGTGTTGATTGGATGTATTTGGGGAAATGATGAGTGTGGTCAGGACAGGTTGCCCTCAAATCACATTTGACTTTTAGAAACGAAAATATAACTTCCAATTTTAAATCAGATGAGCCCGATCTAAAATTTATACGACCAATCATTCCATAAAAGCCTTATATGCCCCCAAGACATGACTTACAATCCTATGTCAACCCCTCTTTTCACATAAAATTTGATTAGATTATAGGATAGTGATGACGTTCAAAATAGTCCAAAGAACATATAATAATGTCCATAGGGTTGACACAACCCCCCAGCACCCTGGGAATATGGTTTTAAGTTATCCCCTTGGGGCATGTACAGTTTTAATGGAATGAGCGGACGTCTAAACTTTAGACTGGGCTCATTTGATTTGAAATTGGAAGTTATAGTGCCCTTTCTAAGAATCAAAATTGATTTCAGGGCTACCAACCCTTCCCCCAGCCTCCTCATTTCCCTAAAGATATCTAATCAAAATTTGGAGATGGCAATTTGCCTCATTGTATTTCAAGTGTCCGGAAATTATGTCTTTGAGGAAGACACCCCCACCCCACAACTCTCAGGGCAAGGGTTGTAAGTTATGCCTTGGGGGCATATAAGGTTGTTATAGAAAGGGTGGCTGTTTAACTTTAGAAGAGGTTCATTCGGCTAAAAATTGTGTTCTAGTTTTTTTTTTTAAGAGTCGAAAGTGACGGAGGGCATTTAGCCTCCCCTCCCCTTCCAGCTAGCCCTTTTTTCAACAATCGCATCTTATTGAAAGATGAGATAGTGGCTTTGTTCAAAATGGTCCAAATAATAAATAATAATACTTCTAAGGTTGACAACCCCGCGCCCTGGGGATAGAGTTGTAAATTATGTCAAAAGGAAATGTATGGTTTTCATGGAATTGGCGGTCTTGTAAACTTTATAATGGGCTCATTCCATTTGAAATTGGAAGTTGTAGTTTTCTTTTTAAGAGTCAAAGCTATTGGAGAACATCTAGTCCCCCTCCTTCTCCACGCTGATCATTACAGTTAACAACTCCAATCAAAATTTGATGATAACAATCTTGTTCATCATAGTTGAAAAGTCCAGAAATTATTTATGTGAGGAAGACACCCTCACAGTTAAGCCAAGACTGAACTTTTCTTGGCTGAATTTTTTTGTTAAGAAGTAATGATGCCTAGGCTATTTAAAAAAATGGATTTTTAACCAAGAACTTTTATTGTAAGTGTTTTATTGTCTATTATTTTCTTTACTGAAGAGGGCCCTTAGATATAGGGCCAAAATATTCAAATAGGTTAGATTCGTTCACTGTTTTGGGAAAAAGCCCTCATTATTCTCTCTTCCGTATTTGTATTATGTAAAGCCAGTGTGGTCTTCGTCATTATTTACGTCACGCCTATTTTCTTGGTATTTGAATGGCCCATAGACACCCTACTCAAGTTTCAAGTTTGTCAATATTGTACCTAATGTTTGGAGGGTGGCATATTTGATGTCCTTTCGAAAAAATTCCATACGCATAAAAAGAGGTTTTAAATTTCTAGCTGTTGGAACTTGGAACCTCCATAAAATTTAAACAGCCAGTCAGAGTAGTACAGTTTTCGACCAAGTGAAAAAACTACTTAAACGCGAGGAATTCTAGTGAGTTAAACTCACCAGAATTTAGAGAAACGCTTACAACAGCATAAGGATGATATCACCATTATAAATTCTAATATTTCTTGTGTTTCTTTTGATTCTGCTTTAAGCAGATATGTGTTTTAAAATCCTCAAGTGACCCCACTCTAGAGTTCATAATCAATGAGAAAATAAGATTTGATATTGAATGGATGAACACACGTAAATCATACCTTACACTTTTCTAAGCTGCAACTTTAAAACCTTATACAAAAACATCAATACTTGTCGAAAAGAAATCAGTTTGGTTTCAGATGGATAGGATTCAACCCATTTTAAAAGTATTATAAGCTGAAACTTGGTTTTAGTGAAATTTGATTGCTAGTGAGCCTTTGAGCACTTCAATTTAGATTAAATGATTAATAAATAAAGCCAACTTACAGGGTCATCCTCAGTAAGAATGCCGAAGCCTAGCCAATTGAAGTTCGAGAGGTCCTCCCCTTCTATATAAAGTGGCTGAAAAAGAAAACACATATGTTGCTTCATTTTGACAGCACTATCCTGCCCCTGATATTTAAGATTTTACATATTTTGGATGATTGACCAATAGTGACCAACATAATGGTGCTTATCTGTTAGCCAGTACACACTCTAAGATTTAGGTCTACAGGTACGGGGTTGAAACAACTGAGACGCTTGGGATATAGCTAGGATATACATAATTTTGACTGTGTGTTTGGGCATTGGGGAGGGTTAAGCATAGTGGGATTGCATGTAAAATGTAACCGAACCTAGCTAAAATACCAACTAAATATTTATCAAAACATAGTTACAATGCAGTTTTTCACAGAGCCAGAGCTCAAGTACTTCTTTTTTCAAAGGAGGGGGTGGTGGTAAAGTTATGCATAAATATTTAAAAAAAAATTCAGTTTTAGGGAGATTGGCAGAATGTGGAACAGATTTTGAAATAAATAAAATCTATGAACCCCTAACCTCCACCTTTGAAAATTAAACTTTTTGAGCACCTCTTACTTTATGTAGTTCATAAGGTGGGCATCTCCTCTCTCCGTCATCGTGAAATATAAAATTTCCAATGATTTTTCTATTAATATCTTTTATTTTTCATTTGCCTATTCTTATATTTTTAAGTTCATCCCACTTCTTAAAATGTGCCACCTCCCCCAAATACCGCTGTCTAAGATCTTCGTTTCGTGGCCCTTAAGCCAAGAAGTTTAACTGGGCGGTGGCACACCACCGGTAGTTGGAAGCGGTGTATCGCCTGTTTTCGGTACGGCTTCGAAGATTAATAAGAAGCCAATGAAAAAATTGCTTTTCAGAATCAAATTATTTCTAGGAAAGCTCGTCATAATAGCTGTGAGGTAAAACTTATTTTTCTTGTGTAGAAATGTATACTATGGATTAGGGTTATATTAAACAAAAGGGTAACCTTTTATGGTTATATAAACTACTTTGCTAGAGTGAAAGGTATAGATAAGATCAAAGAAAATGTTTTTAAGTGGTTAACTATTTTGCCCTTTCGCATAAGAGTTAGTTCATTTTCAGTCTTATATATAGTAAAAACCAAAAAAGATATCTAAGTGATTTTTAGCATTTTTTTCCCAGAAAAAAAAATTCGGTAGTTTATTCTAGGAAAGGTGTGCTATTTGTTATATGCCAAAGTAACCTGAATTAGAAAATTCATAATTGTCAGTGTATGTCAAATTTTGAGACTAGGGTAAGTTTTAATTAAGAATGAGTAATTGTCATTCTTTAAAATAATGTAAAAAAAATTTAATTTTGCCGTTCTGTTTGCCCCCTAGGGGATAAACTACTGTTCATTTGTATGTTACATATCTACAGTTGATCCGTTTGAGTCAGCTACGCTTCAAAGTGCCAGAGCAAACCATTCAGATGACGTACTGCGATAGATCAGTCGCTCTGCCTTTTTGGCTCACTAGATTTACCGAATTCAACGGCCATTGCAAGGTGCTGATGGAGTCCGTTGCTTCACATCATGTGGGTGGAAAATAATTTTAATCTCCTTATTTTAAATATGGACTCACGAAGATACACAGGATGGGAAAATTGTTTTATTTTGGTTAGTTATGTTTTGAATTAGATTATGAACTGAAAAAAATATCTATAATTCTAATTTGCACCTCTGAGTATACGATGTCCATTTAGCCAAATCATGCGCTTTGTTGCTTGATATCTTAGTTGGCTTAAGAATGACTGTACTATAACTATTATTTAGAGGTTTTTTCGTCATACACTTGCGGTAGCCATCTTACTAGCCCGTATTATATTCAGCTACCTTTCTGTTTTGGAAGTCGTGACCAATGGTAGTAGTTGCAATAGCAATTTTACACAATTGATTTTAAGCGTTGAATGGGCTAGTTTTTGATACTGGTTTCTTTGTCAAACCTGGAGAATTATTTGAAACATCTGTTACTTCAAAGACACTACCTGATAGAAAAAAGGTGGAACTAGAAATATTTTTTGAAGATTGATTTTCCTTTACTGCTTGCTGGAGCTGTAGTAATGAAGAGCATGCTTCAAATTAAAAAATTCGATAGAAAAACCAATTTGATTCTATATTTTGAGCCATGAGTGGGATGAGTAAAAACAAATACAGATAGGAGGTCGATCAGAGTAGAATCCTTCTTTTAAAACTTTGACCTCGTGACTACCAAACGAAGCAACAGCATGTTCTAAGTTGAAAGTTGAGGAAATTGGACCAGTATATGAAATTTTACCATTCTTAGGCCATCCATATTAGTAGAGAAAAGCGCAGCCCCGAAAGATTTGTACTTGGGAGATATTTTGTTTGTTATATCTACATTTAAATCTTCGCGAATGATAACAGATTTAGAGGCAACTTTTTTAAGAAACCTGCCTAAAAGCTAGCAGGCAGACACAAATCACAAATCAGACTGTTTGTTGTCATAATTGTTTGGCAGAAAAACGTTAATTACTACATGAGTTTCAAACCTTTACTGAATAAACCTTTTTATCAAGGTTCTTTAAGTAGTTCCAGAGTCTAGAAACAAAAGTATTAGGCAGATGATAAGCTATAAGAATACGAAATATTAAAATTTTGCTTATACAAGCTTTCCAATCTTTATTTAAATAGATAAAATAAAATGTTTTAATTTATTTTCTTGTTTGTTGCCTCAGGCTGAATGTTCTTGGTTGAGAAGTGACTTCACAAGGAGACTTCACAAGCAGCAGAAGAGCTGGGATGAGGAGTAATTTCACTTTGCATAGGATGAGCAAAAAACATAACTAGTTCAAAAATGTTAAGGGCTCTATTTCTTTTAAAATGTGAAATGCAAGGAGAAAAAAAAGCATAAACAAAAATTTTACAGAGATTGAAACGAATTTAAGGTTGAAAGCCCTTTATTTTTATTTTAACTTTAAAATTACAAGAAGCCTGGTCTGTTGCAACGACTTTCTATGTGAAAATGAAGGCTATCACACAAAAAGACGGCAACAGTTTACAGCCTTACATGGTTAGTTTTTTACTGCGAAATTTCCTGCTTAGCCGAGAAAGAAAAAGTATGTTAATCAATTAGAGATAAAAGACATCTAAAGAATTGATAAAATAAAAAAATAAACAAAGACCAGATCATTACTCTAAAGGAGCAATGTGAATGTGTCATCGGGTTCAGATCAAGATTCTGACCTGGATACAAAGAAGACTACAACCACCACTGGTCATCTTTAGGCAATCTATATATATAAAATCTGTTATATTAAACTATCATTATACTTTAAAAAATTTAAGTATCAAGATTCGAACCATGAAAACTGTGGATCTTATTAAATTATATTAAACTTTTTAAAGAGTAATATTTTGACAATGGATTAAAACAATTCAAAAATCTTAAAAAAGAAAACCCAAAGTTTGAAGCTTAGTAGAAATTATTGTTATAAATTGTATTTGCTTTTATGATCAAATATATTTGAAAAAACTGCAATGTGAAAAGACAGCGAATTGTCTGAAGTCAGAATACAAGGGACAATAAAAATCCATATATACAATCCTTTGGCGTGCCGGCCGCTGGGGTTAGGTGGTGAAGCCACCTAGTACCAGTTAGTATCTATCTATCTATATAAAAATGTAGTATCTGTCCGGCCATATGTTACACTATTTTTACCGTTACATGTTATTTATCTTCTATATATATAAAAACTAGCTGTTGGGGTGGCGCTTCGCACCAAACCCAACACCTAGTTGATGGGGTGCTTCGCGCCCCCCAAACCTCCCCGCGTGCGTGAGTCGTTACGCGCCATATTAGTTACGCGCCATTGTAGTTGTGTCCCTGTGTCCCACCTGTGAATATATATATATATATATATATATATATATATATATATATATATATATATATATATACTATATATATATAACTATATATATATATATATATATATATATATATATATATATATATATATATATATATATATATATATATATGTATATGTATATATATATATATATATATATATATATATATATATATATATATATATATATATATATATATATATATATATATATATATATATATATATATATATATATATATATAACAGTTAATTGTCGTCATTCTTGCTATGACGGTGACGTCATTAAAGATATTTAAGACATATATGTTCACGTAGAAATCTATTAATGTTTAAGTTTAAAATGACTGATGAACTCACAATGGCAAAAGCCGATGAAGATGCTCAAAGAGTCTATGCCAAAAAACTTGCTGCTGATAGAGAAAGTCAGAAAAGAAAGCGTGCCGAGGAATCAAAAGAACAGCAAGGAAACAGGCTTGAGGCTGATAGAGAAAGAAAGAACAGAAAGCGTGCCGATGAATCAAAAGAACAGCAAGGAAACAGGCTTGAGGCTGATAGAGAAAGAAAGAACAGAAAGCGTGCCGAGGAATCAAAAGAACAGCAAGGAAACAGGCTTGAGGCTGATAGAGAAAGAAAGAACAGAAAGCGTGCCGAGGAACTACCAGAGCAACGCGGAAGCAGACTTACTGCTAAAAGAGAAAGTGAAAAAAGAAGGCGTGCCGAGGAATTACAAAAACAGCAAGAAATCAGGCTTGCTGCTGATAGAAAAAGTAAGAAAAGAAAGCGTGCCGAGGAATCACAAGAACAGCAAGAAATCAGGCTTGCTGCTGATAGAGAAAGTAAGAAAAGAAAGCGTGCCGAGGAATCAGAGCAACCTGAAAGTTATCGCCTGGCATTCAGGTACTACCCAGTCGATGATTATAGCTTGAGTAGATGTGTTCAAATCGGGACAATGTCTAAAATTTGTCCCTATTGCAAGGCCTTGAAATTCAATGGTGAAACAATGGGAATGTGTTGCGCCTCAGAAAAAGTTAAACTTCCTCTATTGGCTGCACCACCAGAGCCATTGAAGACTTTCCTTACTGGAACTACGTCAGAATCTAAGCGTTTTTTTTTCACAAATCAGAATGCTACGATGCCCTACAATATCCTATCATTTTTTGGGATGGAGCCGACGGCTATCACTTTAATATTAAATTGATGAATCCAGCCACTAACAAAAAAATGAATAAGAAATGCAGTGCAATGCATTATTATTCCTATAGACTAATGATTCGGCAGGATGAAGAAAATTAGATTTTAAAATACCGTGAATTGTTTCACCAATTCGTCGTTGATATGTATGCTAAAATTGAATCAGAACTTTTGCTATATATCCGCCTGAATCAGACCAAGCTCCGCTCTGAACAATACATTAATTTGCGAGATGCAGTTATAAATGACGGTAATACCACAAACGTTGGAAGATTAACAATTTTACCTTCGTCACATGCTGGCAGTCCCCGTCATATGCATGAATATGCTCAAGATGCTATTGCGTATGTTCGTCTCTATGGTCGTCCAGATTTATTTATTACATTTACATGTAATCAATCTTGTGACGAGATACTGCAGCTTTTACTTCAAGGACAATCGGCGGTTCATAGGCGTGACATTACGGCCCGTGTCTTCCGGCAAAAGTTGAAATCACTGATAAACTACATAGTAAAACTTGAAGTGTTTGGGTCAGTGCGATGCTGGATGTACTCAGTGGAATGGCAAAAACGAGGTTTGCCACACGCACATATACTAATCTGGCTACATAAAAAAATTGCTTCGAACGAAATTGATGATGTGATTTCCGCTGAAATCTATATATATAAAAATAAGTTGTCTGTCTGTGGATCTGTGGATCAGGTGACGTCATGTTTCTGTGTCGGCTGACGTCATGAAATTAGTTGTCGTCATTTTTGTTATGACGATGCTTGGTATATTGTAAAACACATTAATTTGGTGAATAATATACCATTTAAAACACCAAAATGAACATGCTGGAGTAGTCACTCGGTGAGAGAGGGTGTCAGAACGGAGAGGGAAGGTCCCAGGTTCAAATCCTGGTTAGGTTAAAAAAGGTAAAAAACTAAAAACAAAAAAAAACTGAAAAAAACTAAAAAAAGGCAAAAACTACAAAAAAATTAAAACTAATGAAAAAAAATAAAAAAGCTAAAAAACTAAAAAAACTAAAAAAACTAAAAACTAAAAAAAACTAAAAAAAAGGAAAAAACTGAAAAATAGAAGAGAAAAAGAAAACTAATAAAATTAAGAATAAAAATAAAAAAAAAATAAAAAAGATGAAAACTAAAAAAAGAAAGAACGAAAAAAAACTAAAAAAGCCAAAAAAAAAAGGTAAAACCTAATTAAAAACTAAAAAGAAAAAAAGGAAAAAAACTAAAAAAAATTTCATCTACAAAACTAAAAAAAACTAAAAAAGGTAAAAACTAAAAGAACTAAAAAAGAAAAAAAAAACCTAAAAAAAGGAAAAAAACTGAAAAATAAAGGAGAAAAAGAAAACTAAAAAAATATAAATAAAAATAAAAAAACTAAAAAGATAATAACTTCAAAAAAAAACTAAAAAGAAAAAAGAAAAATACTAAAAAACCTAAAAAAAGGTCAAAACCAATAAAAAAAACTAAAAGGAAAAAAAGGGAAAAAATTAAAAATTTATTTCATCATATACCAATTCAAAAACGAATGTATACCGGGATGACGACCGGGACACAGGGAATATAAATGACACAACTACAACGGTAGATAACCGTGGGTTGTTCCATATTCCCCATTATTATCAAAAACATTTAATGCACACATAAACGTTGAATACTGTAACTCCGTAAAGGCAATCAAATACATATGTAAATACGTCAACAAAGGCAGTGACATGGCAGTTTTTGGCTTGCAGTCCGAAATCAAAGATTTCGATTAAATCGTAGAATATCAGGCTGGAAGATATATAAGCAATTTACAGAATGGTCAACGTGTTTATTTCACAGAAACCAACGTGCAACAAAGAGTCCTGAATCCACCGGATACAACATTAACAGCTTTTTTTTCGCTTTGCAAAAATGATTCTTTTGCAAAAAAACTGCTGTATTCTGAAGTGCCTTCGTATTACACGTGGAATACTAAAAATAAAGTATTTGAACGTCGAAAACAGGGTAAGTCAGTCGACGGCCAACCTACCATCTTCAAAGATACCACGATAGGAAGACTCTACACCGTTCACCCCAATCAACATGAATGCTTCTTTCTACGCCTGCTTTTGGCGAATGTACCCGGTCCGACATCCTTTGAGTATTTGAGGACTGTAAATGGTACTATACATGACACCGTAGTGCATGCCAAGCTCTGAATTTATTGGAGAATGACCAACAATGGGATAACTGCATCAATGACGCGTGCGAAACGTCAACCCCAAGTCAAATTCGTGCATTGTTTGGCATCATTTTAACAACTTGCTCTCCATCAGCTCCTACAGATTTATGGGAAAAATATAAGTCAAAAATGTCCGAAGATATACTTCATCGAAAACAGTTAGAGACGTCAGACATGACTTTTGATTTTACATCAGAAATTTATAACTACACTTTAGTTGTTATAGAAGATTTGTGCATAAGTATGGCAAACAAACCTCTTCAGGATTTGGGAATGCCTTCACCTAACCGTATCGCTGCTGTTTCGACATGTGTAGAATTGGATCGTGAACAAAGTTACAGTACGAGTGATCTATTGTCGTATGTACAAAATAACATTTCCAAATTAACGTCGGAACAAAAAGACATTTATGATACGATAATGCATTGTGTCGATAACAACGTTGGAGAAATTTTCTTTTTGGATGCGCCAGGAGGAACTGGTAAAACGTTTGTGATAAAACTAATTCTGGCATCAATTCGATCTAAAAATTATATAGCGTTGGCAATTGCGTCGTCCGAAATAGCCGCAACATTGCTGCCTGGTGGAAGAACTGCTCATTCCGCTTTGAAATTGCCTCTGAACTTGCATTCTACAGAAACTCCCACGTGCAATATTTCCAAATCATCTGGGATGGGTAAAGTATTGCAGCAATGCAAACTTATTATTTGGGATGAGTGCACAATGGCACACAAAAAATCGCTCGAGGCTCTGGATCAATGCTTGAAAGATTTGCGAGGGAAGTCGAAACCCTTTGGCAGCACCTTAATATTGCTTGCAGGAGATTTCAGGCAAACATTACCCATAATACCTAGATCAACTCCTGCAGACGAAATGAATGCTTGCCTGAAAAATTCTAATTTATGGGCACACGTAAAAACATTAAAATTAACTACAAATATGCGTGTCCGATTGCAAAACGATGACTCTGGTCAAACATTTTCAGATCAATTGCTGGCAATGGGAAACGGAAAGCTCCCAGTAGACTCAATTTCAAAATGTATACAACTACCTGCTGATTTCTGTAATTTAGTGACGTCCAAAAATGAATTGATTGAAAAAGTATTTCCAAATATTCTACAAAATTATAAAAATAATAAATGGCTAAGTGAAAGAGCGATTCTCGCACCCAAAAATATAGACGTCCACGAAATCAACAATATTGTTTTGACCAAGATTCAAGACCAGGCAGTCCTTTACAAGTCAGTCGACACAGTTTTGGAACCAAATGAAGCGGTTAATTATCCATCTGAATTTTTAAATTCCATAGATCTTTCAGGGTTTCCACCACACGTACTACAACTAAAAATAGGCGTACCAATAATACTTTTAAGAAATATAAACCCACCAAAGCTTTGCAATGGCACTCGACTTGCCGTAAAAAAAAACAATGGAAAACCTAATAGAGGCCACAATCCTGACAGGGCCTTTTGAGGGTGAGGCTGTTCTTATTCCTCGCATTCCCATGATTCCAACAGATCTGCCTTTTCAATTTAAAAGATTGCAATTCCCAATTCGATTAGCATTTGCAATCACCATTAACAAAGCTCAAGGTCAATCATTAGAAAAATGTGGTATTGATCTTAATACTGATTGTTTTTCCCATGGACAATTGTACGTCGCATGTTCGAGGGTCGGTAAACCTGACAATCTATTTATATGCAGCGAGAATTGGACAGCGAAGAATGTTGTATATTCGCAAGTTTTACGCAGTTAATTTGTATTTCGGAACCAAATGAAGCGATTAATTATCCATCTGAATTTTTAAATTCCATAGATCCTTCAGGGTGTCCACCACACCTGCTACAACTAAAAATAGGCGTACCAATAATACTTTTAAGAAATATAAACCCACCAAAGCTTTGCAATGGCACGCGACTTGCCGTAAAAAAAAAAACAATGGAAAACCTAATAGATGCCACAATCTTGACAGGGCCTTATGAGGGTGAGGCTGTTCTTATTCCTCGCATTCCCATGATTCCAACGGATCTGCTTTTTCAATTTAAAAGATTGCAATTCCCAATTCGATTAGCATTTGCAACCACCATCAACAAAGCTCAAGGGCAATCACTAGAAAAATGCGGTATAGATCTTAATACAGATTGCTTTACCAATGTACAATTGTATGTTGCATCTTTGAGGGTCGGTAAACCTGACAATCTATTTATACGCACAGACAATGGGACAGCAAAGACTGTTGTATATTCACAAGTTTTACGTAGTTAATTTGTATTGTATCTATCTATCTATCTATCTATATAAAAACGAGTTGTGTGTATGCATGTTTGTTTGTTTGTAAAAAGAGCGTTTGCATATGACGTCATTATTAGTACATACGGCTTTGTATATGGACAGACAATGGGAAAGCCAAGAATGTTGTATATTCGCAATTTTTACGTAGTTTGAAACACATGAAAAAACATAAATATAAATCTATCTATATTCACAGGTGGGACACAGGGACACAACTACAATGGCGCGTAACTAATATGGCGCGTAACTAATATGGCGCGTAACGACTTGCGCGCTTGGGGGGGCTTGGGGGGGCGCGAAAGTTGGGCCCCCCCCCAAGCCCCCCCGCGCGCGTAAGTCGTTACGCGCCATATTAGTTACGCGCCATTGTAGTTGTGTCCCTATGTCTCGGTCGTCATTTGTGTCCCGGTGTCCCAGTTTGTAATTTCTCTTTGATTGTCCCGGTCGTCATTTATATTCCCTGTGTCCCGGTGTCCCGGTCGTCATTTGTGTCCCGGTGTCCCGGTCTGTAATTTCTATTCGAACAATCCCTGTGTCCCGGTCGTCATTTATATATCCCGCCTGTGCCCCTGGCGTCCCCGTCGTAGTTGTGTCCCTGTGTCCCGGTCGTCGTTTATATTCCCTGTGTCCTGGTCGTGATTTGTGTTGAGGCTCCCGGTCGTCATTTTTATTGCCTGTGTCCCGGTCGCCATTTGTGTCCCGGTGTCCCGGTATGTAATTTCATCAGTTGACAAACATGACGACAGTCGTTGTCATTTATATTCCCTGTGTCCCGGTCGTCATTTGTATCCCGGTGCTTTGTTGATGGTGATTGCTAATCGAACATTCCTTGTGTCCCAGTCGCTTTCTCTTTTAGTGTCCCGGTCGTCATTTATATTCCCTATGTCCCGGTCATCATTTGTGTCCCGATGTCCCGGTCTGTAATTTCGTCAGTGCTTTTTTGGTTTTTTCTTTTTTCTTTTCAGTTTTTATGTCCCACCTGTGAATATAGATATATGTATGTATATATATATATATATATATATGTTTTTAACTATGTAAAACTTGCGAATATACAACATTCTTGGCTGTCCCATTGTCTGTGCATATAAATAGAATGTCAGGTTTAACGACTCTTGAACATGCAACATATAATGGTCCATGGGAAAACAATCCGTATTCAGATCTATACCTCATGATTCTAATGATTGCCCTTGAGCTTTGTTGATGGTGATTGCTAATCGACAATTCCCTGTGTCGCCATCGTCATTTATATATCCCCCTAAGCCCCCCGGCGTCCCTGTTGTAGTTTTGTCCCTGTGTCCCGGTCTGGTCGTCATTTATACTCCCTGTGTCCCGGTCGTCATTTGTGTCCCGGTGCTTTGTTGATGGTGATTACTAATCGAACATTCCTTTTGTCCCGGTCGTCATTTATATTCCCTATGCGCCGTTGTCCCGGTCGTCATTTGTGTCCCTATGTCCCGGTCTGTAATTTCGTCAGTCGAAAACATGACGTCAGTCGACACAGAAACATGACGTCACCTGACAGATCCACAGACAAACAACTTATTTTTATATATATAGATATATATATATATATATATATATATATATATATATATATATATATATATTTTCTTTTTAGTTTTTTTGTAGTTTTTACCTTTTTTAGTTTTTTTCTTCTTTTGTATTAATGCTAAGGCCAAGGCTCAAACCTGGAGCCTCTCGGACCTAGAACCTGTAACATAACGCTTTACCAACTCAGCTACTTCGGCTTGAATACATTCGTTTTGAGCAGCTTCCTCGGATGTTGCCATTGTAGGTTCTTCAGTCATTTTACAATTAGAAATTTCTCTTTCAACGGTCTTCTTACAATTAAAAATTTGTCTTTGAACGATATTCTTAAATACCTGTGTCCTGGTCGTCATTTATATTCCCTGTGTCCCGGTCGTCATTTGTGTCCCGGTATCCCAGTCCGTAATTTCTCTTTGAGTGTCCCGGTCGTTATTTATATTCCCTCTGTCCCGGTCGTCATTAGTGTCTCGGTCTGTAATTTCTCTTGGAGTGTTTTTTCTTTTTAGTATTTTTTAGTTTTTTACATTTTTTCTTTTTTCAGTTTTCTTTTTCTTCTTTATTTTTCAGCTTCACTATGAAATACATATCGCCGAACCTTTGTTTTTTTAACTAAAAACTGGTAGGCATTGATGACCTTATCCAAGTCAAAATCCCAAACCCAATCATGAAAAATTTCAGTTTTGATATGTTTTGACTCGCTGTCCAGGTGGATCTTCATCTAACTGCGCGGTTTTGCGTTCTTTAGCCTCAAGCCTGTTTCCTTTCTGTTCTTTTGATTCCTCGGCACGCTTTCTTTTCTGACTTTCTCTATCAGCAGCAAGTTTTTTGGCATAGACTCTTTGAGCATCTTCATCAGCTTTTGCCATGGTAAGTTCATCAGTCATTGTAAACTTAAACATTAATAGATTTCTACGTGAACATATGTCTTAAATATCTTGAATGACGTCACCGTCAAAGCAAAAATGACGACAACTAATTTCATGATGTCAGTCAACACAGAAACATGACGTCACCTGATCCACAGACAGACACACAGACAGACAACTTATTTTTATATATATAGACTAGCTGTTGGGGTGGCGCTTCGCGCCACCCCAACACCTAGTTGGTGGGGCGCTTCGCGCCCCCCCAAGCCCCCCCGTGCGCGTAAGTCGTTACGCGCCATATTAGTTATGCACCATTGTAGTTGTGTCCCTGTGTCCCACCTGTGAATATAGATAGATTTATATATGTGTTTCAAACTACGTAAAAATTGCGAATAAACAACATTCTTGGCTTTCCCATTGTCTGTGCATATACAAAGCCGTATGTACTAATAATGACGTCATATGCAAAAGCTCTTTTTACAAACAAACAAACATGCATCCACACAACTCGTTTTTATATAGATAGATAGATACAATACAAATTAACTGCGTAAAACTTGCGAATATATAACATTCTTCGCTGTCCAATTGTCGCTGCATATAAATACATTGTCAGGTTTACCGACCCTCGAACATGCAACGTACAATTGTCCATGGGAAAAACAATAAGTATTAAGATCTATACCACATTTTTCTAATGATTGACCTTGAGCTTTGTTAATGGTGATTGCAAATACTAATCGAATTGGGAATTGCAATCTTTTAAATTGAAAAAGCAGATCCGTTGGAATCATGGGAATGCGAGGAATAAGAACAGCCTCACCCTCATAAGGCCCTGTCAAGATTGTGGCCTCTATTAGGTTTTCCATTGTTTTTTTTACGGCAAGTCACGTGCCATTGCAAAGCTTTGGTGGGTTGATATTTCTTAAAAGTATTATTGGTACGCCTATTTTTAGTTGTAGCACGTGTGGTGGAAACCCTGAAGGATCTATGGAATTTAAAAATTCAGATAGATAATTAACTGCTTCATTTGGTTCCAAAATTGTGTCGACTGACTTGTAAAGGACTGCCTGGTCCCAAATCCTGGTCAAAAAAATATTGTTGATTTCATGGACGTCTATATTTTTGGGTGCGAGAATCGCTCTTTCACTTAGCCATTTATTATTTTTATAATTTTTTAGAATATTCGGAAATACTTTTTCAATCAATTCATTTTTGGACGTCACTAAATTACAGAAATCAGCAGGTAGTTGTATACGCCCTAAAATTGAGTCTACTGTTTGACCAGAGTCATCGTTTTGCAATCGGACACGCATATTTGTAGTTAATTTTAATATTTTTACGTGTGCCAATAAATTAGAATTTTCTAGGCAAGCATTCATTTCGTCTGCAGGAGTTAAACTACGTAAAAATTGCGAATATACAACATTTTTGGCTTTCCCATTGTCTCTGCATATACAAAGCCGTATGTACTAATAATGACATCATATGCAAACGTTCTTTTTACAAACAAACAAACATGCATATACACAACTCGTTTTTATATAGATAGATAGATAGATAGATACAATACAAATTAACTGCGTAAAACTTGCGAATATACAACATTCTTCGCTGTCCAATTGTCGCTGCATATAAATAGATTGTCAGGTTTTACCGACCCTCGAACATGCAACGTACAATTGTCCATGGGAAAAACAATCAGTATTAAGATATCTACCACATTTTTCTAATGATTGACCTTGAGCTTTGTTAATGGTGATTGCAAATGCTAATCGAATTGGGAATTGCAATCTTTTAAATTGAAAAGGCAGATCCGTTGGAATCATGGGAATGCGAGGAATAAGAACAGCCTCACCCTCAAAAGGCCCTGTCAAGATTGTGGCCTCTATTAGGTTTTCCATTGTTTTTTTTTACGGCAAGTCGAGTGCCATTGCAAAGCTTTGGTGGGTTTATATTTCTTAAAAGTATTATTGGTACGCCTATTTTTAGTTGTAGTACGTGTGGTGGAAACCCTGAAAGATCTATGGAATTTAAAAATTCAGATGGATAATTAACCGCTTCATTTGGTTCCAAAACTGTGTCGACTGACTTGTAAAGGACTTTCACTTAGCCATTTATTATTTTTATAATTTTTTAGAATATTCGGAAATAATTTTCCAATCAATTCATTTTTGGACGTCACTAAATTACAGAAATCAGCAGGTAGTTGTATACGTCCTGAAATTGAGTCTACTGGGAGCTTTCCGTTTCCAATTGTCAGCAATTGATCTGAAAATGTTTGACCAGAGTCATCGTTCTGCAATCGGACACCCATATTTGTAGTTAATTTTAATATTTTTACGTGTGCCCATAAATTAGAATTTTTCAGGCAAGCATTCATTTCGTCTGCAGGAGTTGATCTAGGTATTATAGGTAATGTTTGCCTGAAATCTCCCGCAAGCAATATTAATGTGCTGCCAAAGGGTTTCGACTTCCCTCTCAAATCTTTCAAGCATTGATGATTCAGAGCCTCGAGCAATTTTTTGTGTGCCATTGTGCACTCATCCCAAATAATAAGTTTGCATTGCTGCAATACTTTACCCATCCCAGATGATTTGGCAATATTGCACGTGGGAGTTTCTGTAGAATGCAAATTCAGAGGCAATTTCAAAGCGGAATGAGCAGTTCTTCCACCAGGCAACAATGTTGCAGCTATTCCGGACGACGCAATTGCCAACGCTATATCATTTTTTGATCGAATTGATGCCAGAATCAGTTTTATCACAAATGTTTTACCAGTACCTCCTGGCGCATCTAAAAAGAAAATTTCTCCAACGTTGTTATCGCAACAATGCATTATCGTATCATAAATGTCTTTTGTTCCGACGTTAACTTGGAAATGTTATTTTGTACATACGACAATAGATCACTCGTACTGTAACTTTGTTCACGATCCAATTCTACACAGGTCGAAACAGCAGCGATACGGTTAGGTGAAGGCATTCCCAAATCCTGAAGAGGTTTGTTTGCCATACGTACGCACAAATCTTCTATAATAACTAAAGTGTAGTTATAAATTTCTGATGTAAAATCAAAAGTCATATCTGACGTCTCTAACTGTTTTCGATCTGTTCACGAATTTGACTTGGGGTTGACGTTTCGCACGCGTCATTGATGCAGTTATCCCAGTGTGGTTCATTCTCCAATAAATTCAGAGCTTGGCATGCACTACGGTAAGTGTCATGTATAGTACCGTTTACAGTCTCAAATACTCAAAGGATGTCGGACCGGGTACATTCACCAAAAGCAGGCGTAGAAAGAAGCATCATGTTGATTGGGGTGAACGGTGTAGAGTCTTCCTATCGTGGTATCTTTGAAGATGGTAGGTTGGCCGTCGACTGACTTACCCTGTTTTTGACGTTCAAATACTTTATTTTTAGTATTCCACGTGTAATACGAAGGCACTTCAGTATACAGCAGTTTTTTTGCAAAAGAATCATTTTTGCAAGGCAAAAAAAAGCTGTTAATGTTGTATCCGGTGGATTCAGGACTCTTTGTTGCACGTTGGTTTCCGTGAAATAAACACGTTGACCATTCTGTAAATGTACCGCTAAGTGAACAACAGCTGGACTACATTCATGTATCGGAAATGAAAGAATTCGCCAAACAGCTTCATTACTGCTTATGTATCTTCCAGCCTGATATTGTACGATTTTGTCGAAATCTTTGATTTCGGGCTGCAAGCCAAAAACTGCCATCTCACTGCCTTTGTTGACGTATTTACATATGTATTTGATTGCCTTTACGGAGTTACAGTATTCAACGTTTATGTGTGCATTAAATGTTTTTGATAATAATGGGGAATATGGAACAACCCACGGTTATCTACTTCGATGGTGGTACCGTTACGCTTCTTTATTATTGCTGTTTTACCGCCATCTTCAGTAGATCTTTTCTATATTGTGGGTAACCATCATTGCCTGTAATTGTTTTGGGATATTGAAGTCGAGGATATTGCTTTGTGCACCTTCCTTTGGCCATGCATGGTGAATTTTCGTTCAGTGCACCGCAAGGTCCATGTATCATATTTTTTACAATAATATCATGTAACCCCTTATCGACATTTTTATCAGGTATTTCAGCGGAAATTACATCATCAATTTCGTTTTAAGTAATTTTTTTATGTGGCCAGATTAGTATATGTGCGTGTGGCAATCCTCGTTTTTGCCATTCCACTGAGTACATCCAGCATCGCACTGACCCAAACACTTCATGTTTTACAAGGTAGTTTATCAGTGATTTCAACTTTGCCGGAAGACACGTGCCGTAATGTCATGCCTATGAACCGCCGATTGTCCTTGAAGTAAAAGCTGCAGTATCTCGTCCCAAGATTGATTACATGTAAATGTAATAAATAAATCTGGACGACCATAGAGACGAACATACGCAATAGCATCTTGAGCATATTCATGCATATGACGGGGACTGCCAGCATGTGACGAAGGTAAAATTGTTAATCTTCCAACGTTTGTGGTATTACCTTCATTTATAACTGCATCTCGCAAATGAATGTATTGTTCAGAGCGGAGCTTGGTCTGATTCAGGCGGATATATAGCAAACGTTCTGATTCAATTTTAGCATACATATCCACGACAAATTGGTGAAACAATTCACGGCATTTTAAAATATAATTTTCTTCATCCTGCCGAATCATTGGTCTATAGGAATAATAATGCATTGCACTGCATTTCTTATTCATTTCTTTGTTAGTGGCTGGATTCATCAATTTAATATTAAAGTGATAGCCGTCGGCTCCATCCCAAAAAATGATAGGATATTGTAGGGCATCGTAGCATCGATGAGTTTCAGCAATTCTTAACAACTGAGCGTTTCGCTTATGTAGAATAATATCTCGAGGTAAAAACTGATCACCGACCATAACGATTGCCACTTCGTCGATAGTCGGAGCATTGTATCTACGCACATGTTGGCCAGGAGGCGTTTTGTCAGCGGAAATAACAATTTTATGAGTATCAGTAGGCATCAAATCGATGGCTGTTTTGAACAGACGCACTAACTTATTATTTTCGTGGAAAAGATGTTGCAATTGGGAAACGATTGTCCTTTCAACGTTGGGAGAAATTTCGCAACGTGCATTCAATTCAGAATTTCTATCACTGATGAAGTACAATTGTAAAAATTTATGATTTTCGCCTGAGAATGGTAGAAGGGACCCTGCTTTATGATAAATTTGCCCTTTTACTTTGAAAGTAGACATAAATTGATCTGGATTTTCGATTTGGGCTCCAAACGACGTCATTTGGAAACATGAGTTGTATTGTCTGATTTTTGACAAAAAACGCTTAGATTCTGACGTAGTTCCAGTAAGGAAAGTCTTCAATGGCTCTGGTGGTGCAGCCAATAGAGGCAGTTTAACTTTTCCTGAGGCGCAACACATTCCCTTTGTTTCACCAATGAATTTCAAGGCCTTGCAATGGGGACAAATTTAGACATTGTCCCGATTTGAACACATCTACTCAAGCTATAATCATCGACTGGGTTGTACCTGAATGCCAGGCGATAACTTTCAGATTGCTCTGATTCCTCGGCACGCTTTCTTTTCTTACTTTCTCTATCAGCAGCAAGCCTGATTTCTTGCTGTTCTTGTAATTCCTCGGCACGCTTTCTTTTCTTACTTTCTCTATCAGCAGCAAGCCTAATTTCTTGCTGTTCTTGTGATTCCTCGGCACGCTTTCTTTTCTTACTTTCTCTTTCAGCAGCAAGCCTGATTTCTTGCTGTTCTTGTAATTCCTCGGCACGCCTTCTTTTTTCACATTCTCTTTTAGCAGCAAGTCTGCTTCTGCGTTGCTCTGGTAGTTCCTCGGCATGCTTTCTGTTCTTTCTTTCTCTATCAGCCTCAAGCCTGTTTCCCTGCTGGTCTTTTGATTCCTAGGTACGCCTTCTTTTTTCATTTTCTCTTTTAGCAGCAAGACTGCTTCTGCGTTGCTCTGGTAGTTCCTCGGCATGCTTTCTGTTCTTTCTTTCTCTATCAGCCTCAAGCCTGTTTCCCTGCTGGTCTTTTGATTCCTCGGCACGCCTTCTTTTTTCACTTTCTCTTTTAGCAGCAAGTCTGCTTTCGAGTTGCTCTGGTAGTTCCTCGGCACGCTTTCTTTTCTGACTTTCTCTATCAGCAGCAAGTTTTTTGGCATAGACTCTTTGAGCATCTTCATCAGTCATTGTAAACTTAAACATTAATAGATTTCTACGCGAACAAATGTATTATATAACTTGAATGACGTCACCTTCAAAGCAAAAATGACGGCAACTAATTTCATGACGTCAGCCGAAACATGACATCACCTGATCCACAGATCCACAGATCCACAGACAGACAGACAACTTATTTTTATATATATAGAAGATAGATAGATAGATATATACTAAGCATCGTCATAACAAACATGACGACAACTAATTTCATGACGACATACAGCTCAATCCTTATAATGACGTCAGGCGACAGACAGACAAACAACTTATTTATATATATATATATAAATACTAGCTGTAAGGGTAGCAAACACCTAGTTGGTGGGGCGCTTCGCGCCCCCCAAGCCCCCCCCCCCGCGCGCTTAAGTCGTTACGCGCCATATTAGTTACGCGCCATTGTAGCTGTGTCCCTGTGTCCCACCTGTGAATAGAGATAGATATAAATATATATTTTTAACTACGTAAAACATGCGAATATACAACATTCTTCGCTGTCCCATTGTCTGTGCATATAAATAGCATTTATATTCCCTGTGTCCCGGTCGTCATTTGTGTCCTGATGTCCCAGTTTGTATTTTCTCTTGAGTGTCCCGGTCGTCATTTATATTCCCTGTGTCCCAGTGTCCCGGTCGTCATTTGTGTCCCGGTCAGTAATTTCTATTCAAACAATCCCCGTGTCTCAGTCGTCAATTATATATCCCGCCTGTGCCCCCGGCGTCCCCGTTGTAGTTGTGTCCCTGCGTCCCGGTCGTCATTTATATTCCCGGTCGTGATTTGTGTCCGGGTGTCCCAGTCTACGCACATGTTGGACAGTCTATCCCAGGTATCCCAGTCTATCTACGCACATGTTGGCCAGGAGGCGTTTTGTCAGCGGAAATAACAATTTTATGCGTATCAGTAGGCATCAAATCGATGGCTGTTTTGAACAGACGCACTAAATTATTATTTTCGTGGAAAAGATGTTGCAATTGGGAAACGATTGTCCTTTCAACGTTGGGAGAAATTTCGCAACGTGCATTCAATTCAGAATTTCTATCACTGATGAAGAACAATTGTAAAAATTTATGATTCTCGCCTGAGAATGGTAGAAGGGACCCTGCTCTATAATAAATTTGCCCTTTTACTTTGAAAGTAGACATAAATTGATCTGCATTTTCGATTTGGGCTCCAAACGACGTCATTTGGAAACATGAGTTGTATTGTCTGATTTTTGACAAAAAACGCTTAGATTCTGACGTAGTTCCAGTAAGGAAAGTCTTCAATGGCTCTGGTGGTGCAGCCAATAGAGGAAGTTTAACTTTTCCTGAGGCGCAACACATTCCCATTGTTTCACCATTGAATTTCAAGGCCTTGCAATAGGGACAAATTTTAGACATTGTCCCGATTTGAACACATCTACTCGAGCTATAAAAATCGACTGGGTTGTACCTGAATGCCAGGCGATAACTTTCAGATTGCTCTGATTCCTCGGCACGCTTTCTTTTCTTACTTTCTCTATCAGCAGCAAGCCTGTTTCCCTGCTGGTCTTTTGATTCCTCGGCACGCCTTCTTTTTTCACTTTCTCTTTTAGCAGCAAGTCTGCTTCTGCGTTGCTCTGGTAGTTCCTCGGCATGCTTTCTGTTCTTTCTTTCTCTATCAGCAGCAAGCCTGTTTCCCTGTGGTCTTTTGATTCCTCGGCACGCCTTCTTTTTTCACTTTCTCTTTTAGCAGCAAGTCTGCTTCTGCGTTGCTCTGGTAGTTCCTCGGCATGCTTTCTGTTCTTTCTTTCTCTATCAGCCTCAAGCCTGTTTCCCTGCTGGTCTTTTGATTCCTCGGCACGCCTTCTTTTTTCACTTTCTCTTTTAGCAGCAAGTCTGCTTCTGCGTTGCTCTGGTAGTTCCTCGGCATGCTTCTGTTCTTTCTTTCTCTATCAGCCTCAAGCCTGTTTCCCTGCTGGTCTTTTGATTCCTCGGCACGCCTTCTTTTTTCACCTTCTTTTTTAGCAGCAAGTCTGCTTTCGCGTTGCTCTGGTAGTTCCTCGGCACGCTTTCTTTTCTGCCTTTCTCTATCAGCAGCAAGTTTTTTGGCATAGACTCTTTGAGCATCTTCATCAGTCATTGTAAACTTAAACATTAATAGATTTCTACGCGAACATATGTCTTATATAACTTGAATGACGTCACCTTCAAAGCAATAATGACGGCAACTAATTTCATGACGTCAGCCGAAACATGACGTCACCTGATCCACAGATCCACAGATCCATAGATCCACAGACAACTTATTTTTATATATATAGAAGATATATATATATATATATATATATATATATATATATATATATA
The DNA here is from genome assembly GCF_032884065.1 of Artemia franciscana. NCBI lineage: Eukaryota > Metazoa > Arthropoda > Branchiopoda > Anostraca > Artemiidae > Artemia > Artemia franciscana. The sequence continues at coordinate 59,571,379 of NC_088863.1, read as the reverse complement.
TATATATATATATATATATATATACTAGCTGTTGGGGTGGCGCTTCGCGCCACCCCAACACCTAGTTGGCGGGGGCGCTTCGCGCCCCCCCCCCCAAGCCCCCCAGCGCGCGTAAGTCGTTACGCGCCATATTAGTTACGCGCCATTGTAGTTGTGTCCCTATGTCCCACCTGTGAATATAGATAGATATATATATATATATATATATATATATATATATATATATATATATATATATATATATATACTAGCTGTTGGGGTGGCGCTTCGCGCCACCCCAACACCTAGTTGGTGGGGGCACTTCGCGCCCCCCCAAGCCCCCCCGCGCGCGTAAGTCGTTACGCGCCATATTAGTTACGCGCCATTGTAGTTGTGTCCCTATGTCCCACCTGTGAATATAGATATATATATATATATATATATATATATATATATATATATATATATATATATATATATATATATATATATATATATATATATATATATATATATATATATATATATATATATATATATATATATATATATATATATATATATATATATATATATGTTTTTAACTACGTAAAACTTGCGAATATACAACATTCTTTGCTGTCCCATTGTCTGTGCATATAAATAGATTGTCAGGTTTACCGACTCTTGAACATGCAACATATAATGGTCCATGGGAAAACAATCCGTATTCAGATCTATACCTCATGATTCTAATGATTGCCCTTGAGCTTTGTTGATGGTGATTGCTAATCGACCATTCCCTGAGTCGCCATCGTCATTTATATATCCCCCTGTGCACCCCGGCGTCCCCTTTGTAGTTATGTCCCTGTGTCCCGGTCGTCATTTATATTCCCTGTGTCCCGGTCGTCATTTGTGTCCCGGTGTTCCAGTCTGTGATTTCTCTTTGAGTGTCCCGGGCGTCATTTATATTCCTTGTGTCCCGGTGTCCAGGTCGTCATTTATATCCCCCTGTGCCCCCCGGCGTCCCCATTGTAGTTGTGTCCCTGTGTCCCGGTCGTCATTTATATTCCCTGTGTCCCGGTCGTCATTTGTAGTTTTCTTTTTCTCTTATTTTTCATTTTTTTCCTTTTTTTTAGTTTTTTCTTTTTTAGTTTTTAGTTTTTTTTGTTTTTTACCTTTTTTTAGTTTTTTTAGTTTTTTTAGTTTTTTAGCTTTTTTAGTTTTTTTATTAGTTTTTAGTTTTTTTTTAGTTTTTGCCTTTTTTTAGTTTTTTCAGTTTTGTTTTAGTTTTTAGTTTTTACCTTTTTTTAGTTTTTTTTAGTTTTTTAGCTTTTTTAGATTTTTTTCTTTTTAGTTTTTTTTGTAGTTTTTACCTTTTTTAGTTTTTTTTCTTCTTTTGTATTAGTGTGAAATAATTCAGACGTCATATGCGGACAAACACGACGTCACTCGACAGACAGACAGACAGACATAACCCACAAACAACTTATTTTTATATATATTTATTCATATTTTTTTAGTTTTCTTTTTCTCTTTTATTTTTCAGTTTTTTCCTTTTTTTTAGTTTTTTTCTTTTTTAGTTTTTAGTTTTTTTTTAGTTTTTTACCTTTTTTTAGTTTTTTTTAGTTTTTTTAGTTTTTTAGCTTTTTTAGTTTTTTTATTAGTTTTTATTTTTTTGTAGTTTTTGCCTTTTTTTATTTTTTTCAGTTTTTTTTTAGTTATTAGATTTTTACCTTTTTTTTAGTTTTTTTTTAGTTTTTTAGCTTTTTTAGTTTTTTTTTCTTTTTAGTTTTTTTTTGTAGTTTTTACCTTTTTTAGTTTTTTTCTTCTTTTGTATTAGTGTGAAATAATTCAGACGTCATATGCGAACAAACATGACGTCACCTGATCCACAGATCCACACACAGACAACTTATTTTTATATATAAAGATTATTCATATTTTTTTAGTTTTCTTTTTCTCTTTTATTTTTCAGTTTTTTCCTTTTTTTTAGTTTTTTTCTTTTTTAGTTTTAAGTTTTTTTAGTTTTTTTACCTTTTTTTAGTTTTTTTTAGTTTTTTTAGTTTTTTAGCTTTTTTAGTTTTTTTTATTAGTTTTTATTTTTTTTTTGTAGTTTTTGCCTTTTTTTTATTTTTTTCAGTTTTTTTTAGTTATTAGATTTTTACCTTTTTTTAGTTTTTTTTAGTTTTTTAGCTTTTTTAGTTTTTTTTTCTTTTTAGTTTTTTTTGTAGTTTTTACCTTTTTTAGTTTTTTTCTTCTTTTGTATTAGTGTGAAATAATTCAGACGTCATATGCAAACAAACATGACGTCACCTGATCCACAGATCCACACACAGACAACTTATTTTTATATATAAAGATTATTCATATTTTTTTAGTTTTCTTTTTCTCTTTTATTTTTCAGTTTTTTCCTTTTTTTTAGTTTTTTTCTTTTTTAGTTTTAAGTTTTTTTTAGTTTTTTACCTTTTTTTAGTTTTTCTTAGTTTTTTTAGTTTTTTAGCTTTTTTAGTTTTTTTTATTAGTTTTTATTTTTTTTGTAGTTTTTGCCTTTTTTTATTTTTTTCAGTTTTTTTTAGTTATTAGATTTTTACCTTTTTTTAGTTTTTTTTTAGTTTTTTAGCTTTTTTAGTTTTTTTTCTTTTTAGTTTTTTTTGTAGTTTTTACCTTTTTTAGTTTTTTTCTTCTTTTGTATTAGTGTGAAATAATTCAGACGTCATATGCGAACAAACATGACGTCACCTGACCCATCCACAGACAGACAGACAACTTATTTTTATATATATAGATATATATATATATATATATATATTCACAGGTGGGACACAAGGACACAACTACAATGGTGCGTAACTAATATGGCGCGTAACAACTTACGCGCGCGGGGGGGCTTGGGGGGGGGGCGCTTCGCCCGCATATATATATATATATATATATACATATATACATATATATATATATATATACAACAGCTAGTATATATATATATATATATATACTATAGCGCCACCTATATATATAGCGCCACCCCAACAGCTAGTATATATATATATATATATATATATATACTAGCTGTTGGGGTGGCGCTTCGCGCCACCCCAACACCTAGTTGGTGGGGGCGCTTCGCGCCCCCCCAAGCCCCCCCGCGCGCGTAAGTCGTTACACGCCATAATAGTTACGCGCCATTGTAGTTGTGTCCCTATGTCCCACCTGTGAATATAGATATATATATATATATATATATATATATATATATATATATATATATATATATATATATATATATATATATATATATATATATATATATATATATATATATATATATATATATATATATATATATATATATATGGTTTTAACTACGTAAAACTTGCGAATATACAACATTCTTTGCTGTCCCATTGTCTTTGCATATAAATAGATTGTCAGGTTTACCGACTCTTGAACATGCAACATATAATGGTCCATGGGAAAACAATCTGTATTCAGATCTATACCTCATGATTCTAATGATTGCCCTTGAGCTTTGTTGATGGTGATTGCTAATCGACCATTCCCTGTCCCGGTGTCCCGGTCGTCATTTACATCCCCCTGTTTCCCCCGGTGTCTCCGTTGTAGTTGTGTCCCTGTGTCCCGGTCGTCATTTATATTCCCTGTGTCCCGGTCGTCATTTGTATCCCGGTGTCCCGGTCTGTATATACATTCGTTTTTTAGTTTTGTTTTTCTCCTTTATTTTTTTCCTTTTTTTTTCTTTTTTAGCTTATTTAGATTTTTAGATTTTTTAGTTTTTTTATTAGTTTTTAGTTTTTTTTTTCTTTTTAGTTTTTTTGTCCCGGTCGTCATTTATATCCCCCTGTTTCCCCCGGTGTCCCCGTTGTAGTTGTGTCCCTGTGTCCCGGTCGTCATTTATATTCCCTGTGTCCCGGTCGTCATTTGTATCCCGGTGTACCGGTCTGTATATACATTCGTTTTTTAGTTTT